>NW_025934174.1:115438-256184 GCF_000764305.2 Hyalella azteca | reverse complement strand
TATTTTTTTCTGTTATTTTTAGTTTTTTTTCTTGTTTTTTTCTTTTTCCATGTGTGTGTGTTCTCTCTTTGTTTCAGATTTTAACTTTCAGAGCTGTTAGACTGTTAGGTACCAATTAAACCCAGTTTAGGCAAGGGGCTTTATGGACTAGCTTCCAGTGCTCCTATAAGAATAAATTAGAAAGAAAGAGTAGAGACCTCACACGCTGATACGCACACCGCAGGGCGCAGTGACCATGGTTGAATTTTAATACATACATATATTACTTCAACCATGGCAGTGACTGCGCTGAGTGAACCTGAGTCTGCACCTCAGACTGTCACCTGGGAGTCAGAGTCTCAGAGACACGCATGGTCTGGCCGGGCGTCTGCCGTCGCCCGTCAGGGTATGTTCACTAACTTCACTCTGCTGTGGAAACTGCCAAACTGGACATGGTAATTATAGGCATCTCGAGTTCACACTTGTCCTTGCATGACTTTAATCTGGGATTCACTGTACGGTTTGCTTGGGTTGATTATATATACCTTTGCAGGTTTATCACTTTATGAGGTCACTCAAAGAAAAGTTTGTTTCTGACATACAGCTGCCACTGCATAGTGCCGAATGCTGATAGTGGCAAAGCAGAGAGTTTTTTTAGACTCTCCTTCAAGTTCAAGTCTAAGTCCTATCAATAGACCAGCAAAGTATCTTGAATACCACTATACCAGAATGATAGAATCATCATACATAATACATTCATACATCATACACAAGATATTGGTTTAACTTTAATTCTTGAGAAAATTAAATATTAAAAATGAACTGATTCTAAAAAATTACTGGTTTACCACTATGTAATATGGGCAAGCTGCAAGAGTCTGTCATGCATGGTCAGGAATTACAATCCAATCATGATCACTTGGGAAGTTGGGAGTGACTTAGGACTTGGCATGATATTTTAGTGCCTTAGTGGGAGTGCAATTCTGATTCACACAAATTCTAAATTTTGTGGAATGATATATTTACAACAAAAGTTACAAGCTGCAATGTTTCAAATTAAAACAAAATATGCAACCTACTTATTACCCATACCCAGGATGGTGCTGTTTTCTGCGGATTAATCCGGTGTAAACGAGGCTCCAAGCCCTTCTACTGGCGTACAACGTTCAACGCGGCAGACAAAGAACTAAAATAACGTTATTGGCGCACATGCCCGGCATACGTCTGCATCTGGCTTGTCTCGATGTACGTCTGCATCTGGGTGATCTGGCTTGTCCCGATGTACCGTACGTCTGCATCTGGCTTGTCCCGACGTACTGTACATCCGCATCTGGCTTGTCATGGCGTACATCCGCATCTGGGTGATCTGGCATGTCCCGACGTACGTCCTCATCTGGTTTTGAGCATTTTAGTGTATACTAATGCGTTTTAAGGTGATTTAGGGCCTTCTAATGTAATCTAGTGCGTTCTATTACAATCTAGTGCGTTCTATTACGATCTTGTGCCTTCTAATGTGATCTAGTGCCTTCTAATGTGATCTAGTGCCTTCTAATGCGATCTAGTGCCTTCTAGTGCAATCTAGTGCCTTCTAATGCGATCTAGTGCCTTCTAATGCTATCTAGTGCCTTCTAATGCGATCTAGTGCCTTCTAATGCTATCTAGTGCCTTCTAATGCTATCTAGTGCCTTCTAATGCTATCTAGTGCCTTGTAATGCAATCTAGTGCCTTCTAATGCAATCTAGTGCCTTTTAATGTGATCTAGTGCCTTCTAATGCTATCTAGTGGCTTCTAAAGCGATCTAGTGCGTTATAATGTGTTATAATGCATTCTAATAGTTTTTATTGTGTCCTAATGCATTCTCATGGTTTCTGTTGCATTATACGTAATGCAACGTAGTGTGTTTTGAGTTTTAACATGCTCTAATGTGTTCTAATGCATCCTAGTGTGTTTTAATGAGTTCAAATCTGTTCAAAATCATTCAAATGCATGTTGATGAATTATTATGTATTTTGTTGCATCATAATGTTGAGTTTATTGTGTGAGGTCTGGTTGTTATGCTGTATTACAGTGTGTAATGTTATGTTATACATTATACAACACATAACGCAAATAACAGAACAAAATATTGCATGACATTATAATAGATCATAACACAACACATTGTAGCCCATTATAACACCATATATGATAATATTACACAACACAAAATAACATAAAATAACACAGCACATTGTAACACAATATAACAAAACCCAATACATCATCACACTACATAACACAACAGAAAAATTATGGCATCATAACATAGCACAACACATTCTAACACATCATAGCATACCATAACACATAAAACATAATAATACATCATGTCACAACACGAAGCAATACAACACGCATAACAAAAATTATAACGAATCATAACATAGCACAGTATAACAAAATAACATAACACATCATAAGATGAGAGTCTAACAGCATAACACATATAACATAGCAAAGTATATCAACATAACATAATACATCATAAGATAGCACAGTATAGCAACATAATATAACACATAACATAGCACAGTATAACTCGCGCGCTTCTGTATTGATCATTGGGCATCGGCTAAACCGATCGTAAATCGCGTGCGCTTGTGTCGATCATTAGGCATCGGCCACTTTGATCGCAAAGAGCGCACATCAATGTTGATCATTGGGCATCGGCTATATAGATCGTAAAGCACGTGTGTTTGTGACAATCGCCAGGCATCAGTCGTAAAGTACATGTGCCTGTGTCGATCATGCAGCATTGGCGAGGGTTACACTTCCGTTTTTAGCAAGCATATTGGCAACTTTCTTCCCTGGCATACTGGCGCACATCCCAAAACAAACCTCCGGCGTACATGCTGCACCTTCCTGACCATGGCTTATTACTGAAATTTTGTGGCTACAGAGGGCAAAATTTTAAATGCATCCTGCAACCCGTTTGCTGTTTGTGCAATTTTGTTAACAATTAAGTTGGAGGTAACTTGTATAGTGTGAATCTTTAAGTTAGAAAAAAGGGCAGGATAGCTGAGCAGCTCTAGTAGCAACTCAAAAGGTAGATATATTTTTTGGCTGGCTTTACAGTCATGAAATTTGATATCCACCAAAATGATATGATATGTAAGGAAAAAGTAGGATTTTCCATTTTTTCTATAAAAGCCATGGCTGGATTCTTAGAGCACTGAATTTATTTGCCAGTTATTAATTGATTTTTTGAACTGGAAGTCCATGCCTATCCTTGAATACTGCTGCCAGCTCTGGACTCCATTCACACTAGGCGCAATATGGCAACTGGAAGGAGTCCAATGAACCTTCACTTCCGGGATCAGAAGGATGGAAGAGTTGAACTACTGGGAGAGGTTGAGGTGCCTGGGTCTGTACTCACTGCAGAGGAGACGGGAGAGGTATGTCATTCTGTACGCATGGAAAATGATAACCGGAATGGTGCCAAACTTTGAGAGCAAGGCTTTCAGGATTAAGACATATCACAACAAGAGAAAGGGGAGACTGTGCAAGATCCCCCCACTACGTAACAGATCCGCAGTCAAATTTCAATCCCTGTGGGAAAGATCACTTTCCGTGGCAGGGCCAAGGCTGTTCAACGCCCTACCAAGGGATCTAAGAGAGAGGGAGTTCACCCTGGAGACCTTCAAGAGACAACTGGACCATTCTGGACGTGTTCCTGGACACAATCCCAGATCGACCTCTCCTGCAACACTACCAGCGGCAAGAAGCAAGCAACAGCATCGTGCATCAGGTGGCCCAAATGAGGGCGGATGGACAATAATCAGAGGCGGCTATCCATCGTGGCCTGGGACTGCTGCATCCCAAACAAATACTAAGGATATTGCCATTGTGCATGCCATTTTGAAGACTGTTGAGTGTTGACAGAAGTGTGGAAGCAGTGGTCCTGAACTGCCCAAGTTCAGAACTTCATAGAATGACATATTTTATTCCATAATTCTTGACTTTGGTATTTGTAGCCACTAGCCAAGAAGCTGTAAGATTTCATGCCTACTGAAATGACTTGATACTGGAGATCTGAAATGATACTGGAGACTTTGAAGCAACAATATTTCAGAGAAAAGTATTTTTTCCAGTCTTTCTCATCAAGTCTTTGGTAAGATTTTTTAATTTCCATATTCTTGACATTCTTTTAACTCTAAGATTCCAGGTTTTTTCTGATAAATTCAAATTCAAAAATAATGAATGTACAGAATTAAATGTATTGAATAAAAATTTGATACAGCTAAGCTCAACTGGGTGATAGAAGAAGCAGGGCCTAACTCTGCCAGACTAATTTTGACTATATTTTGTAATTATGGCTCGTCAAAGGAAGCCGCATAATGGATCTTCTAGCCAGGAAATTCCTCTGGGTGAGTTAATTTAAATGTAAAGATCTGTGTTTTGGGCAATTTAAAAATTGAGATGATTGAGCCATTCATTAAGAATTTAAACTATTCATGTACTCGAAATTGACTAAGCTTGTAGTATATTCTCTTCTCAAAAAATTAATAACAAATTTATACTAAGAAGCCTTTATTGTTATTATATGATTTGATTAAAAAATTTTCTAGTGCAAAAGCAAAGTTTTTAATGTTGATGAGTATATATATATATGCATTAGTGTAACAATTCGTTTATTTCCTAATTGAATTTAAAATCAACTTTATTTTGATGTATCTAAACTTACTTTAAAATATGTTCATTTGACAGGCAGAGCCACAAACAAGCCCAGACACAAGCCCCAGCAATATTATCCTCTGGATGACAGTGACAACGAAGCCCTGGACAACAAGAAACAAAGTTGGCTTAGCACTTCACTCTGCATGACCCTAGCAAGCAGCGTCATACTTGGCGTGGCATATTTCCTATACCTTGGATATTTAGAGACTCGAGTCAATACTCCTTTATCTGCTCCAAAGGTTAGTTTTAACTTGTAGGTATGGTATATCTGGACTTGAATTTTATATTATATTGTTTGTTCATATATTGTATATCTTGCGGCTCATTAATCACTTCTTTTTCTGCTGCAAGTGAATGAATTTTTTTTTAACAATACTAAAAAAATATTTTATATCATCCTGAGATTTTAATTTTTTAATGAAGTCTTATCTGGTGTGGTTAAGTGGGACATTTTGATGCCTGAATCCTAGCTAACTCTGTCATGGCTTCTGTCATTATTTCAAGGCTAAGTAAGTTATAAATGTGTTTTTTACTGTATTGAAAGTAAGTTATTATCTTTATTCGTATGTTTCATAGCACTCTAAGCTTCCTAGCAGGGTTGATCAAATTTGCTCTCCTGGACTTTTGATTCAAGATTACTCATAGCCTAAAAGTTAAAAGAAAAAACAGTCATTGTGAAGTTAATTTTTTCAACATCATTGATGATGATTGATTTTCAAATAGCTATTTAATTTTAATGTATGTTGATAATTGTGTGCCTGTGAAGCTCTTTAGCTTATATAGGCATGCACAAGGACATTTTGTATTTTTTTTCTTCAAATTTTTATGGTCTTTTTGAAGGTCTAATTATTGATTGAGTAAAAATTTTTTATTTTTTACTAAAAGATTGTTGATGATGGTTTTCATATGCCTTGTTTCACTGCATTTCATAGGTGGTTACAAAAACAGGCTTGGATGTACCTGATAGGTACTGGGGAACATATCGTCCTGGAGTTTATTTTGGAACTCGTGTTAGGCACCCGACCTCACCAGTGACGGGACTCATGTGGTTCTTGCCAGGACATTTCCAACAGAAAATGCTTGCTGTCAGGTGAGCAAATTGTGTGCATTAGAAACTCTATCCTATCAAATGCATCAGTCCCCAAATTAAGGGTTAATTAATCCCTGTGCTTATGTACCAATTGATTTTTGGACAGTTGTTAATTATGTTATCTGTTGTAATTACATTTATTTACACTGATTGCAGCATGTCTGGGGTTATGTTATGAATTCATTCATAACATAATGAATTCATAATTTGTTATGAATTCAAACTTCATCTTCCTATGACTGGCAGTTTCTCAAGCAAAACCAACCCACCAGTAGTAATAGAAAAAAATTAGCTGCTATGTGTATGTGAGCAAGTTTTGGAAGTAAGGCCTCTGAAATGTTGTCAGTGCCTAATGTAGCCTGATTAATAAGATAATACATGTGAAAAATTTGGGGAGGCTCTGGTATAATACTGGAATTTTTCAGGCACTGGTGTGACCAGGCCGATGAACTCTCATCCTACGGGTGGCAGCGCCATGATGGCCGATATTTTGGGTCACAGGTAATCCAGGACAAGGGAATGACAATCACCACAGACTTCGTGAAGAGGCTCGGGGGGAAACATGGCGGCGACTGGACTGCTAGAATAACTGCTCACCCAAAGGTATATACCACGTACCTATGTTGAGGATTCGTGCATACCAAGCCCATTGTATTGGTACCATACTGAATATACTGGATTGCCAGAATCACTGCTTGTCCATAAATAAATAATATGCCAATTATATCCATGACAATTGGAGATTTATGTTCATTAAATCAGATTAATATCTTCATGGGCCCTTGTTTCTCTAATAATCAGACTTATTTATATAAAGAGAGGTTGCATCGAGAATCAAAGCAATATATTATTTACTGGGCTTATAATGAGCTATTGTTAATACGTATGCAGTGTGCCCTGTAATTTACATGAGGTTTGTCAGTGCGGGTTTCCGATGTTTATTATTATTATCTCCATTATTTTTTATTCCTCTCTTCTAATTTGCGCTAACTTGTGTTTCTCTTTTGGAGCAATAACATTTTAAGACATTTGGACTAATGACAGCTTAAATGTGAGATTTGCGAGCATAATGCAACTTAATAACTGAAGTTCTTACTTACATTTACTATTTGGTAATTGTTAACTTTTTCATTGCTCCAGAAAATTTTATTGATGATTTGTGCATGAGGCTGGTTTTTTAACATTCCCGTCAGTAGAAAAATTGACCAGTGTTTGCTCTGGGCAGCCGGCTTTGCTGTACACATGATGCGCTCATGAGAATCTTTGAAATAAATTCACAATTTGTTGAATTAAATTCTTAATTTAAACTATTGCTTTGACCTGTACAGCATGGCAAATATAATAATTTTACCAATATTTTCAGACCAATGCAGGCATTGGGCAGCTTGCCTCCCTGCTTTACTACGTGGCCCTGGACCCTGACGACCCCAGCGGCAGCATCCAGCCTCTTGTGGGGTCCACCCAGGGCCCCGGTGCTCTCATGGGCTCTGCTGAAGCATTAGGAACCTTCAGGTCATTAGTAATACAAGCGTTTACTTGAAATGAGTAGCTCTGTTATCATTTAATAATTTGCTCTGCTGAGGATTAGGGTACCTTCTGGTCATTATTAATATAAGTGTTATGTTTAACCTGTCACTTGTCCGTCGTATAATAATTTGGTATTAGTGAGCTACATTCAAGGCTTCAGGACATTGATAGTCTAAGCATTACATTCCTATAAGCCATCCCGCCATATCTAATAATTTTCTAATGACTAGAATAATTTGTCTTATCAAGTCCTCGTTCTGTAGATACCGTATTTTAATTGATATATTGTTCTGTTAAGCATGTTTTTTTCCTTTCCATTGTATTGTGACAATTATTTATCTATTTTACGCCAAATTGTACTTTAAAGCTTGATGGTCTTCTTAAGTCTATTACTTCATCTCTGCCTCTAAATTGCAAGTTAGGCTCACAATGACTATGTGACCAGTTAGTAAAATAAGCAATTTTTAATTTCACGTTGCCAGCGTATCGTATATTATTAATTATGAAAGAATTTGTTTAATCATTATCGTTATTCTATAGCAAAGTTTTCAGTATCACGCATGACTCTCATGTCCATCCGATGAGAATTAATTATCATTAAATTAGTTTTTTCTTCTTTTCTTGGCTATTTTCATTTTTTTCTAGTTTCTTTTTCTTGTTTTCTAGGCTTCATCTGCTGAACTCCTCAGGAGTGGTACGACATACGAGTTACCTCAGCACGCGGCACCTTGGCTTAGATTTGCTCAAGGAGACGGTCTTTAGGAGCCTACGACCCATCCAGTCGCCCGGGACGAAAGAGAAATACATTGGATTTCCTGGGGAACATTTCCCTGCTGACAGTTCATCGCATAACGCTAACTATGTTGCCTTTCAAGTGACGGCAGAACTCCCTTTCCAAATCGAGGTTGTCTTCGAAAGTGACAGCTTTTCACAAAGACCCAATATGCTTATGGGCGATGTCTTCTCGCGGGATTTAAAGAAGTATTCTGAGGAATTCGATGCTCAATTTGATCATAAATTCCCTCTGAAGGAGAAGGGGTTCACCGAGGATGAGATAGCATTTGCTAAAGCCGCCATGAGTAACATGATCGGCGGCATCGGGTATTTCTATGGGGCGTCTCGAGTGCAGGGACGTACCAATAATGAGCCTGTGCCTTACTGGAAAGCCCCGCTGTACACAGGCGTGCCTTCTAGAAGTTTCTTTCCTCGCGGCTTCTTATGGGACGAAGGCTTCCATAATTTACTAATTTCCAAATGGGACAAAGAAATATCGCTGGATATCGTCGCTCACTGGATGGACCTCATGAATTGGGACGGATGGATTCCCCGGGAACAGATCCTCGGGTCAGAAGCTCGTGCTCGCGTTCCTGAAGAATTTGTTGTTCAACGCAGCGAAAACGCAAACCCTCCTACGTTGTTGCTCACCTTGCACTCCATGATGAACGTATTCAAGGAAGGCCTCAGTGATGATGACTATGATAGTCTTAAGCTACTATGGCCTCGACTACGCCTGTGGTACTCGTGGTTCAACACCACCCAAAGCGGACCAGTGCCGGGATCGTACCGGTGGAGAGGCAGAGACGCGAGCAACAAAAGAGAACTCAACCCTAAAACCTTGACTTCAGGCTTGGACGATTACCCGCGCGCGTCGCATCCCAGTGTAGACGAAAGACACTTGGATCTCCGCTGCTGGATGACGATGGCGTCTGGGCTCATGGCCGATATTGCCACCATGATAGAGAAAGATCCTGCTAGATATCAGGAGACTTACGATTATCTGAGAGACAATGACCTGCTTGACCGTTTACACTGGTCGTCTGCTGAAGAAGGCTACATGGATTACGGCCTGCATACTTTTGATGTGAGTTTGCAGAGAAAAAATCCGGGCACTGAGATGCAGAGGGTTACTTACTCCACTCCGAAGTTAAGATTCGTGGACTCGCCGGGCTATGTGAGTTTCTTCCCGCTCTTCCTACAGATCTTAGAGCCATATTCATTGAAGCTCGGTAAAGTTCTTGAGGATCTCAAACGACCAGACTTACTCTGGACAAATTATGGACTGCGTTCTCTAGCCCGGAAGTCTCCCCTGTACATGAAGCGCAACACTGAGCACGACCCTCCGTACTGGCGGGGCCCAATTTGGGTCAACATGAACTACTTGTGCATCCGCGCCTTGTATTACTACGCCAACACCCCCGGGCCGTACAGCGACCTCGCCCTGGAGATATACAAGACGCTCAGACAAAACCTTATCAAAAATATTATTAAGGAATATAAACGTTCAGGATACATTTGGGAACAGTATAATGACCAGACCGGGAAAGGGCAGGGATGCAGACCTTTTACTGGATGGTCTGCGCTCGTTGTATTGATCATGGCTGAGAATTATTAGACCACATTCCCTGAGTTAATTTTTATTACGGTTTATAGTTTCCTATGGAAACGATTAATAACTTCATGGGGGCATTTGATATTCTTCTAAGACAACTTTCATCTGTGATGAAGTCGTATAATGTGATGTTTCATTCATTTTATTAATTTCTGAAACGTTATGAAATTGTGTATGACCTCGAATCTTCGTACATGTGGTCAAGGATTTATCTAACGTAAATTGAATCGATTTTTACTTTCTTGTACTTTTTTTTACATGATCGTGAAAATATATAATCTAGTGAACTGAGGATCCGCGAACGAGAGCGAAAACTGTTGCCAGTGACAATCTTACAACCTTATTGCATTTTGATTTATTTTCAGTTACATTGCACTCGTCAGACAGGTGCTCCCGATATAGGTATACTATTCTAACGCTTGGGTTGTGACCTCCTAAGCGCCTTTGTTCAGGACCTCATTTTTTCATCTGATGTATTTTTATCTTGCCTGCTTAAAGGGCCTTGTTTGTGTACTTACACTAAAAATTAGTTGTTTCCATAATCTTGGTATGGACCGTTATTCATTTTTATCATTGATGTAAAACATGTAAAATGGAGAATTTCTCTTAATTCCATAAATATGCGCTGTTATAGTAATTCCAAATTTTCACTGATTCTTTCGCCTTGTGAGTTTATTAACTCAATAATATTATCTCATATTAACCTAAACTTCAGTCGGCTCCAATCTCATGTTGATAGTCAGCCGCTATCAAATGTTGATATACCTATCCTCGAATCAGCCCTAATCTCTTATTAATGTAACCTATGAACAGCTGTAATCTCATATTAATCAGACTTTTAATCGGTCATAATCTCACATAAATATAGCCTCTAATCAACAAAAATCTTTCTCTTCTGCTCGCCGTAATGTCAAATATCGAGATTACTTGCAGTAGTTCTTGTTTGCTGTGACCTCGTCATGAAATCTTCATGAGCTCCTCTCCTACTTTTTCGGCGTGTCTAGTTCTCGGACTTCGATCTTGATCGCCACATTTTTGTGTGTGTGGGCTTTTGGAACTGCAGTGCAATATTATTTTATTATGATATACGAGTGCCGTATTTTTCACTTGATTTAATAATTTTTCAGCGTGTGGGTTTGGAATTCCAACGCAATGTATTTGTTATTATTTTGTATGCAAAATGGTGTAGTGCTTCATTTATTGCAAATAAATATGTGAATCTTGCACTTTTATTTAAAATAAAGTAGTGTTGATTTGTATGGTCGCTATCTGAAAATTCCGGTGACTATCATACAATGTAACAATTTTATATTGTTTCCGTGTTAACACCGTTTTCATTTACACGATTCCTATTATTTTAGGTTATTATTAATATCGTGAAATTGTTCACACTTCCAGGAGATGATATTCATGATAATATCAATAGACTATCTGTGCTGGGAACATGAACGTACCGAAATATTGTTATTTTCTATGATAGGTTGCTTCAAGTTTTTTTTTTTTAATTTGTTCAGCTAGTCCGGGCCCTTCAGACATTTTTAATGTAGCTTAGGCCTGTGTTTGCAGTTGTAAATGAATGCCCAGATGAGCAATAATATTCCATTCAATACAACAGGACCTTTATTTTATGAGTCAGTTTCTCGCTCTATCCTCTTATTTATTTCTGATTTGTTATAATATAATAGAAGTGTCGGCACTGAAGAAATAGTCCCATGGCCTGTTGTCGATTCTTGAACTTTTCGTGACTTGATTCACAAGGGATCCGGCCTTTGGAACCCGATCTTTCCATAGCTGACGATTGATTGAGATAGCTGCTGGACTTATTGCCTGGTCCGTAATTTGCTAGGCATTTCAAGACTGAACATATGCTCCTGCATAGCTTCGTCTAGTCTGTTCTTGAAGGCGTTTATACTCGGAGCGTCAACGATGCTATCAGGGAGGCTGTTCCACATGTCGGTGACTCGAAGCGAGAAGAATTGTCTCATGGAAGTGTTAGAACGCAGTTATTTTAGTTTAAAGCCGTGGCCCCTGGTACACGTATTGTTATGCAATGTATTCTGTTATTAAGGTTTGCCGCCATGAGGCTTTATTATTCCACCAAGTATCCAGCACCTATCTCATACATACTCATTCCTATCTCATTCATACTTGTTGATTTATGTGATGTTAGAAGAAGAGAAGAACTTTTTTTAATGGACTATCACTAATTTTTTGTGCCTGTTGCCGAATGTAAATCTTAACATAACAGAGCGATGTCGGCGATGAAGAGTAAGCCTGGTGTGGCCTGTCGCCGATTCTTGTACTTTTCGTGACATGTTCAATGTTCACAAGTCCAAAAGCATTCATTTGACCGGAATTTTTCAAGGCTGACGATAGCTTGAAATAGCTACTAGACTTCCACCGGGTTTGATATGGTGCTAGACATTTCACGTCTGAATATCTATATTTCCATAGCCTTGTCTAGTCTGTTCTTGAACTCGATTATACTCGGAGCGTCAACGATGTAATCGGTAATCGCTCGACTTCCTTGTGAATTTCTTGCTTGCGTGACTGTGGAGACCTGTGCGCTATGGTACCCTTGCACATTATGATTATTTTTAGTACTCGAGTGTTTGTAAATAAAAATTTTCTGGATGTGTGTTTTCCTTCCTACTGATATTGAACGAGCACTTTATTTTGTATAAAAAAATTTGCAAGTCTTTTGTAAAAAGAAAATTTTACAAGGACATAATTTTTTCAGCGAAACGTGGTGAGCTCATTTATGCTGAATGGAGTGTCATGAACCATTTTAATTGAACCCGAATTGAACATTGCTCCATTATTTCATTGATATGTCTATTTGCCGGATGATGACTCATGACCGGTTATTATCTATGAGTTATGACAATAGGTCGGCTCCTAGTAATGCACTTTTTTTGCGAAGTTTGTTATAGTTTAAAAACTATATGGAACATGTGGAACAGCCTTCCTGACAGCATCGTTGACTTCGAGTATGAACGCCTTCAAGAACAGACTTGACGAAGCTATGCAGGTCCGAAAGTTGCTAGGCATTTCATGGGGTCGCCTGCCGAAGACCACCACTGCCCTGGATGTAATGGGCATCGTGATTCCTGCCTTCCGGAACGTAGCCTTCAACACTTCAAGCCGTCTTTATCTAGGCCGTGGATCGAATCAGCCCTCGGTCGAACGGCCACTTGTCGGAGGACGATAAATTTTGGAACAGAACTATGTTACCTGAAACCTAACCTCAGATGCAGTGAACGTAAAATTACGTAATTTAACGATGCCCGGAAGTCATATTCGATCCGCGGCCTGGTGGTGCACGGCAGGTGGTGGTCAAGGCCGGAAGAGGACAAAGCCGAGTGGTGCACGGCTGATTGGTGTAGGTCCGGAGAGATCCAAGGCGTTCGATTCAGGGCTTATTGGTGCACAAAATTGGTGGTGCACGGCTGCGCTCCCCATTTTATGACTGAATATAAGCTCCAGGCAATAAGTCCAGCAGCTATTTCAAACAATCGTTAGTTAAGGAAATATCGGGTTCAGAAGGCCGGATCCCTTGTGGAATCAAGTCAGGAAAGTACCAGGAATGGGCAACAGTCAATGGGCCTAATTCTTCAGGGCCGACAATTCTATTCTATTCTATAAAATCTCAACTGCCTATTCTTGAATTTACTTTTCCCTTTTGCCCAATGGTAATTGAATGTAGCCAGTTAAGTGCCTTCAGATGCACCTGTAAATGAATGATAGATTGCTCCCGGCCCGAGTCTTATCGAGTTCAAATCATGTATTAGTAAAAAACAGGTTTTTATCATCAAAGTAAAATTTTCCGTCGGAAAATACCGCAGATAAACTGTCGTACACTTTACATTTATTTTCTTAAAATTGTGTATGTACAAATGCTTGAAGACCCTTAGAATTCGAATAAAGTTATTTAAAATCATTAAAATTACAGCGAGGATATCATGAAATAATACATTTACTTTTCTTCATGCCTGATGAGGGAAGTTCATCAACCGGGAACTAGTTTGTGCGTGCGGTGCTATAGGTAGTTGTGCGGTCGAGCAGGAACAACACACTCAAAGGGGTGGCAGAGGACAGTGTTGAACTAAACGGTGTCGAGTGAGGTGTGTGTGCCAGTGATTCGTGCTGTCGATGCAATATTTTGGATTCTGGGAAGTTATTTTACTTCCTGTTCATCGGTGATTCGAATTTTTAAAGTAAGTTCATAATGCTACACAGTGTATTGTTATCTGTGTTCATTACTAGTACGAATGCCATTACAAATGTCGTTTTATTCCTTGTCTGTCAAAGAGTTGGCTTGACACTCCCAGTTTCGGTGAGCCGACTCATGGACTAGACTAGAGTTGCCAACTATACAGAAACTTCTTGGGGTCAGTAAATAGGTGGCTGATTACGTCGTGTTATAACCACAGTCAGGTTTGTTATTTTCAATTATTAACATTTTATTAATTACGTTATCTTGTAGAATAACGTAGGAAAGTTCCTCCATCGCTTTGAAAATTGAAAGCGGACGTAGAATCATGGTCTCAAGACATTTCTGCCATGAGCAACTCACACTGACTACGAGGAGCCACTCCCACCGCCCGACGCCGCTGCTGTTCCGACTATTTTTAGTTATGATGCTCTAGCGTCAACTCTCTTTAAATGACTTAATTGACTATTTTACGTGCTTGTTTTCCCTGCTGATCACGTCATTCTTTTATTAGGCCTAATTTGTTTACTGCCTGCGGTAAGTCAGTTAGTGACAAGTCTGTCATAATTTCGTCTGAAAGACTGAAACTTTCTTCGTGTGTGTTGCGGCTTGAATAATCTCAATGTAGTGAATGTACTGTATATAGCTATAGTATACAAAATACCTTTCATGCTGAAAAGGAGATAATTAAATGATCGCTAACATCAGTCTCCAGCCCTGATCTAATAGAATGTCTTGTAATGTTATATGAACAATTTTCGTTATTAATTGTTCTGACACAATGGAGGTCACCATATCGCTGAATAGTTCATAAAATAATAATTACCTCAGCCGTTATCTGCTTCAAATGTTGAACTACTACCCTGAACTGACCTGATCAGATACACTCAATTAGACAATTACGCAAGTTCTAGACTGAATGTCATGCACTAAGGCGTAGGTACCGACTGACACCTAATCTAATGCTGCACCACGCAACTCCCGATACCTGATGTCAGCAATCCGTGCATGTGATCCCTAATCCTTATATTCGGAGATTTTTTGCCGCTCCGGTGACAACTGACATTCTTGCGCTGATGTCTAAAATAAATCTTGCTCTTCGAACCTAAAAGCCACTTTTGATCTGTAGGAAGCTCGTTAGTTAAATTCAATTATTCAAGTGAACATAATTTCTTGCCTCTTAAAGCCGTTCGAATCGTCTTGCGTTGAGCGAAATTCATTGTTTTTAATTTCTTACATTTTTTTCGAATAAGAAGTCCAGCCAGCAAACGTAGTATATCAGTTTGGTGAATCTATTAGTTATGTATATGCTATCTTTAGACTGAAGTACACTTGCCAGTGTTCTGAGTTCAGATTTTTTAATGCTCTATTCAAATATTTAAATTGAATTTACCTGGCTGCTTGACGTCCGACTTGAGTGATGCTAATATGTTTTACACATTTCGTCCGTACTCATTGCCTGGTACCTATTACCTAACCTCTTCTAGCATTAGCTTATTATCTCGGACATAACTCCTTTTGTCAGTGGCGCGGTATCTTATCTACATAACCAAATATTTATTGAGGATAAGAATAACGCGAAGCTATCTTTCGAGCAACTCGGTATAGGGGGGTAAGTTGTTGTGTTTCTGGACCATTATGCTTATTTCAACTTCATGATTATACACCAACTATATATTTGTGCTGTGATAGAAGTTTCATCTCAGCATAATGAGCATATAGATTTTTGATCAACCTTGTCGAACATTTCAACAACATTTATTTGCTCAGATTATTGTATATCTAAAGATCGTACTATCCTTCCCGCTGATTTCTATCGTTGGCTCATTTTAGTGCAGCAGTTTTACGATTATATTTCTGTCATATTATAGACACATTACGCTTTATTATATATAGTATATAACTTCTCATTGCTCGGCTCAAGCCACTCTTCTATGACGGGCAAGATGTCATGGTAACGTTAACCCTCTACCGCCGTATGTCACTCTCCGAGAAAATAACTTCCAACTTGAATTATACGTACACTATTGAGTGTAGCAACCTGAGGACGTTTGTACGCAACAGAGAACATTTTAAAATTGTCGTACGTGGCGCAACCATCAGTGCAAGTCATTTTACGCTCACTAGAACGTATCCTTTTTGGGTAGGCTTGTGTGACAATATTGCTCCGGTTACTCATGTCAGGCAGTAGAGGGTTAATAATGTTCTCTAATAAACGCAGTAAAACGTCAGAATCAGGCTCTTCGCCACTTAAAATATCGCTTCAGTAATCTTTATCACCATTTTTAGTCAATGTATTTCGCTCCATCACTACATAACTCTTCATCACCACATAGCACTTTTTTACCTCTCTGATACATGTATATTACTATCAATGACAATGTATACATGTAGTATACATCAATACATGTATATTACTATCAATGTCGACACAACTCAGCCACGCGCTTCTTCTCGCATCGAGTCGCCGACACGTGTAAAGCGGGTAAAGCCTCCCTGAGTGTCATTGTTGACGTAGTATGAACGCGTTCAAGAACAGACCAGACAAAGTTATGCAGCTATACATATTCAGACTTGAAGCCCTCATCACCCCATGTACCTGATAAAAATCTAGTAACCACTCAATTGAACGTCAGTTTTTAGAAATCTGGTCAAAAAGCAAGTTTTCGAATATCCTTTGAAAAAATCACGAAAATTGTGAGAATCGGCTACAGGCCGAACTTGGTATATTCTTCAGCGCCGACACTACTAATACTATACTATATCATTCTCGTACTGTGTTGTACTAAACCATAATCGTCCCTTACTATGCTATTACTATACTGAACTTTATATACTATACTATTCTATACCGTACTTGATCCGAACGTTACCATTACTATACCAGACTATACTTAGACCATTTACCGATGGTGTGCTCCGACGCGCCACCCACCCACGCTCGCCCGACTCCCAGGTCTGCCACCAGCACCGGAAGCGCGCGCGACCTGTTGTGCGGCGCGCTACTGCCGCGCTGCCTGCCTGCGTGACTGCGCGTTCATTCCCATGCATTGACTTCTTGCTTCAGTTCTAATTGTGCTGACTTCTTGCTTCAGTTCTAATTGTGCTGACTTCTTGCTTCAGTTCTAATTGTGCTGACTTCTTGCCCGTCATATTGAGAGAGTATTGATTGAAAAGTCTCGCGTGCAAAAAGATTTGAGAGTTTATGTCTACAAGGAGCTGAAATTTTTTAGGCATATTGAAACGCAAGCTACGGTAATTAATCCAATAAACTTCTTGGACTGTTGAGAGGCTCTGACGAGTTCCTAGATGCAGAAGCGATGAAGTAGTTGTTTGCACCCGATGCACCCGAACCTATACGCCGTGTGTTTGGAAACACTGTGTGGTCACCAAAACTTGAAAATGACAAAAATTTCGTAGAGCGTATTCAAAGACGTGCAACAGGGATAATTCCAGGCTTGAAGGGCAAGTCTTATGAAGAAAGATTAAAGATTATGAAGCTTCCAAGCCTCTGTTATCGACGTCTGCTTGGTGACCTCATTGAAGTATACAAGTATACTCATGGCTTATACATGTTCTGGAAGGATTACTAGAATCCAAGACAAGAACCAAGCCCAGGGGCCACAGCTATAAACTAAAAAACATTTCGTTGCAATTCACCCACGCGACAACATTTCTTCTCGCTTCGAATCACCGACATGTGGAACAGCCTTCCTGATGACATCGTTGGCGCTCCGAGTATGAACGCGTTCAAGAACAGACTAGATGAAGCTATGGAAAAATATATGTACAGACTTGAAATGCCTAGCACCATATCTAACCCGGTGGAGGTCTGGTAGCTATTTCAAACTATCTTCAGTTTTGAAAAAAAATTCGGTCAGAGACCTGTTTTTAGATCTCATGTGAACAAGTCACGACAAGTAAAAGAATCAGCGACAGGCCACATCAGGCTTATTCTTCAGCGTCGACATCACTATGCTATAACATTGATTTCTTTCTTTGTCATATTGTATTGCTTCCTTGATCCATAACACTGGAATTTTTGTTCCGTCATATTGTTTTAAATTCTAGTGTAAATTTGTTCCTCTGGATTGGCTTCTTGCTCCATGTCTAATAGTATTGCTGTCTTGCTCCGTTATTGTATTATGTTTTCGTTCCGTTATATCATTTTGAATTCTTGTTCCATCTTTTCAAAATTGTCACTACCTTTTATTCTGTCATATTGTTATGACTTGTTCTGCTATTTTGAAATTGTTCCTGCTCCGTCATATTGTCTCGAATTCTTGTTCCATGTCTAATTGTCTTGAGTTCTTACTAGTTCCATCATGTTAAAATTGTTATTTCTGCACCATATTGTCTTGAATTCCTGCTCTGTCATATTGTTTTGACTTCTTTTTTCCTCCATTTTGTCGCGACTACAGTCGTCATCGGAAGTTGACGTGCGAAAATTTTCAGAAGTTACTATGGCCTCATGAAGGAGTTACATGATTACCTTTGATTGTGAGGTTATGAGGATTGTGTGAGGTGATATTATTTGAAATTTTCACTTGAGCGATCGCGGTACAAAAACAAGATCAAGAAGAACCGCGTTAGTTTACATATATGTAGAACAGTAGAAGTCGAATTTTTTGTGGTCGATGTGATGATTTTAATGAATTTTCTGCTAATCTGCCGTCGTGCAATGTTCTGCTAAGCTACCACCGTGCAATGTTCTGCTAAGCTACCACCGTGCAATGTTCTGCTAAGCTACCACCGTGCAATGTTCTGCTAAGCTACCACCATGCAATGTTCTGCTAAGCTACCACCATGCAATGTTCTGCTAAGCTACCACCATGCAATGTTCTGCTAAGACACCACCAAGCAATGTTCTGCTGAGCTACCACCATGCAATGTTCTGCTAAGACACCACCAAGCAATGTTCTGCTGAGCTACCACCATGCAATGTTCTGCTAAGACACCACCAAGCAATGTTCTGCTGAGCTACCACCATGCAATGTTCTGCTAAGACACCACCAAGCAATGTTCTGCCAAGCTACCACCATGCAATGTTCTGCTAATTTTTCAAACTGGATTTAATCATCAGTTTCAATTCATTAACTATACTGGAAAGAAGCACTTGCCATACAATGTGAAGTGATTGTGAAATAATAAATAACCGTTCCTAAGCCGGCAATACTAGAAAGAGACTCAGCCAAGTCTGACTCAGTCAGTCGGACTGAGTTTAAGTTCGAGAATAGCCGTGTTTTATTTACAGTTTTGTGTATTTTCTGACACCGGGTTTCCCAAGATGTGGAAGTTGTAAACATTCTGGAGCCTGTACCGAGATCTGGCAGCTGAAATGATGACAGGTTTATTCGTTTCGATTCACAACCCTGACACAGATCTGAGAACGTATAGTGTGGTAAAAAGTTTGTTAATTTATGCAGCATTGTTAGCGCTATAACTAAATACATTCATTCCGCGTTATTCTGTCTCATTCCGCTGTCCGTGTTCTAGATTTCGATTTATTGATCGTGTATGATGGCGCGCAAAAAAGGTGATGAAGATGGGCAGCGCTTCTTCTATTCATTCTTTTTTGAACTTTGAATATCGGAATAGGTACTTTTTTAGCGTAGGAAATCCGACGAAGAAAGATTTTTGCCTGTTCTCCGTAGGGTTTCAGGCTACCCTCATTAGGTTTAAACTTTGCTCATATCCTGCAACAAACGAGGGGTCTAAGGAAGGAGGGGCTGCCTAATGTGTGCGGCTGAAGGCGTCATTAGTCGGGAGTTTGTCGCATTGGCTGGTCAATTTATGTGCTTTCTAAAAATATTTAATTAAGTTAATTGAATTGTTGTTCGATGCTCGAGTCGGCTTTTGTCATCTGTATAGGTTTTTCCATATTATTTTCGAGAAGGAAATTTTTCCTGCAATAATTTTCAAAAAAGACATTAAAAACAATTTTTTTCGAATATCCCTATGCCGACTGACGTTTTCGGTAGCGACTCAGTAAAGCGACTCGGCAGCACGTGCCGACGCGCGTGCGCTTCTTCTCGTCTGGTCCATCTGGCGCTCATACATTGGCTCTCTGCTGCTCTCGTGAACCTTGAACGGTTCCGTGTGTTTACTGAGCACTACATACTAAACGGTAATAATCAGAACTGTTCATACACACGTAAATAAATAATAAAGGACATAGAGTGACTTTTGTCTGTTAGCTATTGTCCCAATCCCGCTTGTGTGCCTGGATACAATGTTTCCAAAATCTATAACCAATCTTATTCGTCTCTCGTTTTTATGAGTTAGTGAAAAATAATATGAATGTCAATATTACATGTTATTACTCGTATTTTTCAATTTTTGTCCGATACGTTACGATTTTGATGATAATTCTGAGCTTGGTCTTATAATGGAGTCGATGAAATGTGCGTTATTTATCGTTGAATATGTCGGCGTTGTGATGATAAGTTTCTGTACTGTGTTCTCGTTATAACGCAATGGTTGGTCGTGATCGCCACTCGCTGGCTGCGAGCCACACGAGAGATTTGCCAGGCTGCGCGAGTCGCTTGACTGCGAGTAAAAACCTGCCCCCCTGCCAGCTTGCTAGCTGCACCCCGAGGATTCCTTCCGGGCAATTAGGTTATGCCTCCAGATGTGCAGTTGATGCTGTGTGGAAAAATATTGGATCGAGTGTGCATCATGGACGGGAAATTCTGATGGAGAACGCAAATAATTTTTTTAATAACTAAAAAGCATTTTGTTATAAGTTATAAATGTTTGAATTTGCTAACACATGACTCGCCTTCATCGCGCTACGTGCGGATTTCACCTGCGGTAATAAACGCAGACTGCTATAACCCAACGGCTGATATCATGCATGTACAAGTGCTGCATCACCGCCGGCTGCATGTGACACTCCGAAGGTCATGAAAATGTAGTTTGTTCGTTAACATGAGCGCCGATGTTGGTTTTTGTTTGATTACCAATGTTTAATGTTCGATTGGATTTGTTCATAAGGGCGTCATTTGTTCTTTTGATATTTACATGCGTTTATTATTTTTTATAAATGGCGTGGATGTTAGTTTTTGTTCTTTACTATGGCGTCGATGCTCGTTTTGCATTTACAATTTACATGAACATCAGGTGGAGCCGAGAAGCTGTACCCTAGAATTAAGCCAACTGAACCCGGCACCAATTACAGACGAGAAACCGGCCGCTACGTGCGTGTAGGACGCTACGTGTACTTTAGCTAGTTTTGATAGTATGGACCAAGCTTGTTTATGACGTGTGATGAATTAAGTTTCTCTTAGGATATTATGGCGTTCATTATCATCATATTCATCATACACACCGTGGCACGTGACGATAGGCAGCAGCTAGGCAGCAAATGACATGTTTGAACTGCAGCCAATGCGTTGCATGTTTCTGCCTCATGTTCTGGCTTATAGTTTCACGCTTTCAAGCTTCTATGTTGCGAGACTTAATAGTAATTAAATTTATATATTGCAGTCTGACTTTGCGGAAAAGCATCGTTGATCTAACAACCGACAAAAATGTTATAGAGGACAGTTCTTCATAGTTACCGGCCGGCATAGCTCTCGCCGGTCGGTAAGCTAAACCTGTTAAGGTAGTGAGTGTCTGGGTCGGGCTTGCATTACTCATCGTTTGAGGCTTCTTGCTGTTGAAAACGAGTTTGTTCTCTCTAATACTCCCTCCATCCCTCCCTCCCTCTCTCCCTCCCTCCGTCCAACATTCAAGAAAGTTTTTCCATAGGCAGCGCTTCCATCGGTCTGGAAACCATCTTTCGTATTGTGCTACTCCTCAAACAAATTTTTTATTGCATTTTATCATTAAAATTTTTATTGATTTTCGAGTATTGATTATTATCGCACTTTATTCAGAGTTATCGCGTGTACATCATATCGATGCGGCCTTTTATTTTAATCGAGACCAAGCTCGTGAAAAATTTGTCATATTTTGTTTTAGCTTTTAATGTATCACGCACCTTCCTCTCCGTACGGCGTTCAAACGGTCAAACCTACTAATATATCTCCAATTTCTCGTATGACGCATACATTTTACCATATGACGTGCCATTCAGGGTCACACATTGGGGATGATGAATGTAAAATTGTCCCTTTTCACAGGATATATAGGCTGATCTATATCCTTTGTAAATTTCGTTATTTCAATCTGATTTTGCTGGCATTTCCTTCATTTTTCTAACGATTTTAATTCTGAAATAAATTTCACAATCTTTCTTGTGCCATTCACACTGTAACTATATAATAATACGATGTGAAGAATGCTCTTTGCAGAGGATCTTTAGCCTTATCAACGTGAGAGAACCTATTTTTTTTTTTTTTGCTTACATCTTATTTGTCATCAACTATAGTTTTTCCGTATTTATCAATTTTGATATCATAGAGCTTCACAGTAAGAGCTTCATACGTTACTTCTATGGCCGCATCTGGCAGAGCACGCAGGCTTATTGCCGCTCATTGAACTAATTTAAAGGCCTTGTGGACGCCTCCTTCCTTCTGTCGACGCGCCTCAGAGGTAGCGCCCCAACTCACACGTTTCAGTCTCGCTTTATACGAATAGTTCTCGAACAAGAGTTTGAAATCACAGATTAAATTCTTCGTGAACTTACTATTTAAGCAAACTTATGACAGAGTTTGGCCCGGCAAAAAGGCGTATCAATGCAACTTGCAGAAAGGTGTCACTATTTGGACATCATGACCCATTCATTTCTGAGTGTTTTGGTCGTGTACTCCCTGACGATTGTCCGTAGTTGTTGCCAGGGAGTGTTCAGTACCCGTACTGCCTAGCAGACTTCTTAAGTATAAATAATAGTAAATGTGTGTTATAAATATATACTCGATCGTCTTGATGTCCTTGCTGTTGCCAACCTCGCCGTCGTCGACTGGCCTCAACGTGACCGGTCTTCTCAGATCCCGTCAAGTATATATTGATGTCATCACGTCACACTGTCAACTGCTTGTGGCGTAATACTGTCAACTGGTTCTAGTGTAACTCCGTCTGAGTATATAATTTATGTTAAGAGCCTTGATCATTCGTTTTGTGTTCCATATTTTTCTCTTCATCTCTCACTTGATCTAAGCAAGTTCGGCAACTGAATCAACGTACACTATTCGAAATAACCGTCAATAAACGGTCAGACCGGCGTTCTTCTGGCCAGCCGTCCTGTGAAAATAAACTTTCATCGTTTTTTTTTAGATGTAAAACGTGATTTTTGTGTTGAATTGAAAAAAAGCCATACGGCGATTATTGTCATGCACTTGCTGGCTAACACCTGAAATGCCGCTAAGAATGTTTTACGGCAATTTTTCGCTTAAGTTCCAACGACTTCTCAAAAATGTTGAATAAGTGAAGTGATTTTAAATGCTTTTGATTATTCGTAAAAATCCAATTTGTAGAATTCGTTGTTTCAGTGTTTCTTATTTAAAGATATTATAACTCTCCACAAAAAAATGTCGACGAAATACGCAACACATAACCGAGCGTTTTCCTTTGACTTGGCTGTTGAATGTTTTAGGTTTGTTTCTTTAGAACTATTGTTGTCCTTAATCTGTTTGTTAATGACTTTCCAAGCCAATTAACGACGCAGCGAGCTTCATTTGCCTGCGCCGATAACGCGTCTGGCGCCGGCGGCCACAACCATTCTAGCTGCGACCTCCCCATCAGACATCTTATGTTGAATTAACGTTGTTTGGTTGGATCAACGTTAATGTAACGTTGTTTCAACGTCATTTGCGTGGTGGGTCAAGCCATGTTAGTTGTACGGAACGACATAGCAACGAACACGTGACGAGGCAGCACAAGAGGGGCTCCCTTGTTTCGAGAAGATTTTTCTTCTCTGATTTCGCTTGGGAAACTCAGAGTACTCAGCCCGTGTAGCCTTGGATTAATGGAGGTACTGTTACCTTACGAGGAAATCACTGACTTTCCTTTGATTAAGTTCCTAAATAACTGGACATAAGAAGTTCGTCTACATTATCCATGATTGATCACTTCTTGTTCACCTTATCGCATCTGAAAAAAATGTTATTTTAAATATTTGGAGCGTCTACCAAGATGTGTCGAGAATGTCGACAATGACATTGTTCGTATTCCCGTCTAGCCAGTCGTGAAATAATAAAGATTAAATATTAAAACCAGATCAGCGTTTTTTTGGTTTCTGAGTTGGTTCAAAAGAAAAAGTTATTACAATTCCTTATGTTATAATTCTTGATTTTCATTTTTTTTAGGTGCTACGAGATTTTTCCTTATTTCTTCATTCACTTGAGTGAATGCAGCGAACGAAACTGTACAAAAATTAAAGCTTCTTTAAATTTGTTATTAGCCGCTACATCAGAAGGCTAGAGTCTATTTATTTATTGGTTGGTTTTGACTGCACAGCGCGTGGTGGTTGATGCAACGTAGCCTTGACTGGCGCAGCGCTTCCCTGCCGGCTTTCTCTTGCCGCATGTCTGCTATACTTGGTAATGCTTAGCACATCTTTGTGACGTGTTGCTGTACTGCAGTACTGCTGTGCACTGTACTGCAGTACTGCTGTGTACTGTACTGCAGTACTGCTGTGCACTATACTGCAGTACTGCTGTGCACTATACCTGTCTCTTATACACATCTAGATGTGTATAAGAGACAGCTGCACAATACACTAGGTAGACTAGCGTGTTGTCTGCACAATACACTAGGTAGACTAGCGTGTTGTCTGCACAATACACTAGGTAGACTAGCGTGTTGTCTGCACAATACACTAGGTAGACTAGCGTGTTGTCTGCACAATACACTAGGTAGACTAACGCGTTGTCTGCACAATACACTAGGTAGACCAGCGTGTTGTCTGCACAATACACTAGGTAGACCAGCGTGTTGTCTGCACAATACACTAGGTAGATTAGCGTGTTGTCTGCACAATACACTAGGTAGACTAGCGTGTTGTCTGCGTTTACACCTGTGACCAGGATTACCCTGTATGCACATGAGCTTATGTTGTTGACTTGTTGTGTTCTTTTGTCGTACGTGTTACGACCAGTCGCAGCTCTACAGTGACGCCACTTAAAAGCCATTGCCAGGGTTTGTCTGTGACCGCGATGAATGGGAGAGTCGTTGAGTCTGCATGTGGGAAAGCATTCTGAAAAATTTGCTAATATTTTTATTCAGTTCAATTTATTGGTTTTGACTCCCGTGTCGCTGTTTTTACTGTACTGACAAAATAAAGGAAACGCCTGACATTTTGATATCGTAATTTTTTATCGTGTTGTAAACAATGAAAATGTGACATTTTTATGCTTTATTGTGCATTGTTGCTTCTAATTGATATTTTATCCTTGCACAGATAATTTTAGTGAATTTTTGATTCTATATCCTTGGTATCCATAGTATACGTTTCGGACGTGAGTCCACACCAAGTCTAGTTTGTCTGTAACTCGTGTTAAATCTAAAGCCTCTTATAAATTAAAGAAATTCGTTTCATTAATCATTTGTTCGCTCTCGATTATATATTTTTGCATGAATTCCTTGATTGCCTCACGAGTGAGGGATGAGAACTACTCACGAGACCCTCGTTGAAGCCCTCACAGATGAGAGGGGAGGCCGGCATGCTCGGGCAGGAAGCTCTTCTCTCGCTCTGAGGCTCCTTGTGTTGCTGTCGTTTGCGCCTGGTTTCGAGTTATCGTTCATGTGAAGCTTCTTAAGCCACACAACTTGATGTACATATATAGATATTTATTTCGCATCTATTTGGGGCACAGGCCTCGATTTTGACAAGTTTGGCTGAAAAGAATGTCATTTTTGTTAAAACTTTTTAGAGTTTAGTCCCTCTAACTCTCTGATAACAGGTACAACAGTACCTTACCTTTTATTAGTACAATAGTAGGTACCTATATTTACTTGGAGATTCGTGGAGCAGGAGTTTGGAGCATTTTACGTTGCAAGATTTCGTAGCAAGATAAATTATACCGGCCTTATCGCGTGTGTTACCGTCGTATACGGTACGTGTTTTTATACCGATGCAAAATTTGAATTCGGAATCTGCTCAGCTATCTAAGTGATAGTTAATCGATTTTTATATTGATTCAAAATGGCATTCATGAATTCATTCAGTGCTTTTGTTTAATTCACTAACTCTTGTTGGTGCACATGTTACACGTCCATTGATAATGAGGCATGCATAAACGCTCTAAATTATTTGTTACCTCAAAATCCTCTTCACAACTCTGTAAATCAACGGATTATGTCGTATATTCTCGCAAATCTGTTACATCTTATTATGTACCTATTATTTTCGTTCAACTTTAAGCAATACCAAAGAACGTTGTAAGGTCCAAAGACATAAATAATACGGCCAAATCTTCATTTCCTTCAAATATGTGTTGAATTCTTCGTAATTTTCTCCGTCTGTAAAACGCCAGACGCTACAATTACGTGCGCACTATATTTTTATGGGCAGGAACTGATATTTAAATATTGTAGAGTTTTAATCGCACTCCCAGCATCTGACAGTTTTGCGTTGCGTTGCGCTGCGTTAGAAGTAAAGTTTAGTGCGTGTTCGTCGCCTGAGCACGGCGCTCATAGAAATGAGTGAGACTTTGTCCAAATAGCAATGCAATCTTTCTCCTTGTGTGTGGTCATCCTGACTCATTTCTGCTCAGCAAAAAGGTGTAGCAGTGCTACGTTCGCTCTCTGTATATATAATACTGTGGATAAGAAAGTGCGTCGCTATTTGGACAATATGACCCATTCATTCGTATAAGTGTAGGACTCTCATCAAAGAAGCTACCCTCTCCTCTCACGCAACCCTCTACTTAGTTTAATTCCACCTTCCATTAATTATTGTATCCAAATGTGTGGTAAATATTTTAAATGGGTATTTTTTCGCATAATTTTATGTTTGATATTTTTCAGTTCCTTCCCATTGTTTATCAGCTGCTGTCCACTCATTTGATTGAAGGCAGATTGTATTCAAGATTACATTTCTTGTGTGTGATTAGGATAGTGTCTATACTGTGTAGTTCAGATGTAGCCAACGGAACAAGTTTGATTTACAGTTTGTAGTCCAACATTAACTCTTCTTTCCACGTTACCTTTTAACTTAGCAATATACTTGAAATATGACGATAGGAGCATTTCAAGTAATGCTGGTCCAAATCTACTGTAGAAATTATACGCATTTTTCTTTGCGTTTACTGTACGAGAATTCATCGTATGACAAACATTGCAATATTGGAATTTCGTTATAATGTTGGTATAATCGGGATACTATTTGTCCTGTTATAAACTGTTGAACAGTTAACATTCTTGGAATGAAAGGAATGTCTGGAGTAAATACTATAAAGGCGCTGTCTGACGTACGTATAACTAAATCTTGTCTCAGTCTGACATAACTAACTAATAACTAAAAAATCAGCGAGCCATATAGTCAGTCTATTACGCCCTTTTTCTGGGCCCAACTGGACCAGGATGACCCACATAAGGATAAAATTTGCATCGCTATTTGGACATTGTCTCACTAGTTTCTTTGAATGTACGTTGGCTGCAGATCTGCTATCATCTCACGATGCGCTTCACTGGTATTCGTTGTTAGACCGAAAATATGACACATTCATTTTCCTAACAGTTCGTCGTTTGTTTCAGAAACATCGTTTTTGAGGCTTGAATTTTACGAGTGTGGTCAGTGAAAAGTTTTGGTCACATTCAATCCACTTGTCAACGGACACATTAATCGTTTTCTGTGATATTCGTTTCTGAAGGCAACCTAATAAAAACTTTCCGTTAGCATACAAAACATTTATTTACTTGTGAACAAATTTCTAGATCCCTTCTAGATTTATAAAGATAACTACACCCTCTTTCCGAACGATATCGAAGCGTCAGCCAACTAATGATGATTGGGTTAATTCGTCGCATCACTTTTTTTAATTCAATACTAATTTTTTAATATTTCTCTCGAGCGCCGATGTTAACGAATAAAATGAGCAAAATCGCTTTGGTGAGCCCATCGATGTCTCCTGTAAGATGTATTATTATTTACTTTAATCATTTGAATTTTCGTAGAACACAATTTTGTCTGTGAGGCTGTTGGCTCTTGAAGTTTTCCCTCGTAGCCCAATTAAATGCGTCATAATAAGCATGTAACCCTCTATTCAAATGCTGTCAAACATTGATAAATTGACATAGATGGTTAAATATACATTAATTTATCATATACTCTAAAACGGATAAATTTCCGAGCGCAAAAGTTAATAAATTCCTGAAAAGTTAATAAATTGCATGTAGACACAAGTTTTCCCAAGAGGCTTAGTTTTTAATATCCTAAAAGGCCTAATTTTCCCAAGTTTATTCCTAAAAATGGATAAATCACACCAAGTGGCTTTATTTGCCCCCAGTTTGCTTGCACCTGAAAATGGATAAATTACCCCGAGGGGTTTATATACCACAGTTTGTTCCTGAAAATGGACAAATTAACCCAAGTGGCTTTAATTATCCCAGTTTGTTCCTGACAATGGATAAATTACCCCCAAGGGGCTTTATTTACCCCAGTTTGTTCCTGACAATGGATAAATTACCCCCAAGGGGCTTTATTTACCCCAGTTTGTTCCTGACAATAGATGAATTACTCTAATAGGATTAATTTCCCCTGGTATATGTGAAGCGCTGCGCCTAAACAACCCCGACGCAGGCGCCAGGGGTGCGTGCGTGTAGCTCGTTGCTTGCTCACGGCAATAAATATTCTGCCGCTGCTCGGCGAGCGCAGAGCTGCTACAGTCAGGGGCGGATATCGGGGCTGTGCCTGCCTTGGGCTTACAATATTTCTTGCGGAAATAAGAGTATTTCTTGCGGAAATAAGAGTATTTCTTGTGGAAATAAGAGTATTTATTGCGGAAATAAGAGTATTTATTGCGGAAATAAGAATATTTCTTGCAGAAATAAGAATATTTCTTGCAGAAATAAGAATATTTCTTGCAGAAATAAGAATATTTCTTGCAGAAATAAGAATATTTCTTGCAGAAATAATAGTATTTCTTAACTATTTCTTATTTATTTCAAAGAATACTTCTTTATGGCGTCTCTACATTAGTGCTGAGTTTTTGACGCGGTTTTCACAGAACCTTATATTAAGTTCATTGGTGGTCATAGCCTAACAATCTAACAATATCATAGAATTTCTGAAATGTGAAATGCTGAAATCTAATAATGATGTTATATATGAATAATACATATAATCTTAAGTTTTTTGTCTGTTAATATCTTGAACTGATTCGCATTTGGCACCGTGTTTATTACAAGAAATAATCTTCATTGAAGGCAAAATGAAACGTTAAACATTTTGTATGTTCCCACTAATGGTACTAAAATTAAGCCCATTTTGGTATATTCCCATATGTCTGTGACTTGCAGTGAATTTTAAATTTCAATCAAACGAAATTGTGTCTGCTTGATGTTGTTGCTAGGATTTAGTCATTCATCGAATGAATCATTGACGAGCTGTTCTGACGATAAGTTTTGGGACGATGCTCGCTTTTGTTCCGTGTTATGATGCGAAATTTTTCCGTTATTGATGAAGTATGTTCATGGAAGAAGAAATTAATTGCTGAAATGTGAAATGAAAGTAATATATGTTTTAATAAACTTAAATTGATTTAAATATGTTCATGGAGGAATAAATAAATTAATGCGCCGCGTGTTCATGAAAATTTGATGGTGCATTAGTTGTGTTAGATAGCTCGTATAATTAAGAAAAAACGAATGGGTCATATTGTCCAAATACTGACACTTACTTGCCCTCAGTAGGAGCAGTGAGTGGACGTAGCACTGATACTGGGTGATCATGACCCACACAAAGGCATGAAATGCATCGCTATTTGTACAAGTGTCACTCATTTTTCTGAGTGGCTTCTACTGCCAGTTTGGTGCATGACCATTGAGGGGGGGGGGCGGTGACCCCCTCCCTCCCCCTGGTCGCCCTATGCTGCTTCCCTCCATTGAGGGGGGCGGCGACCCCTCTCGCCCTCCCCCTTGTGTGGCTCCCCCTTTATTGATCCGGCGGCGTCACCATCGTCGTCCTTCACCCACACCACCTACATACAATCCATTGTTGAACTAAAGCTCACAAACAGCATTCAATTATACTCCTGTGCTTTACGCTTTGTTTTCTATTTCCCTCTTGATTCTTGTTTATTCTTTCATCGGTTGCTCTAGATTGCATTAATTGCAACATCAGGAAATAAAGACGCTGTGGTATTTCGTTGGCGCCTCCCAGCCTCCTCGCTCTCACTTACAGTCCGATATGAGTCCGCTGCCAGCCATGCTCCTACAAACGTCACGTGATAGCTTGAATCGTTCATTATCCAGAAATTTGAAGCAGTTAGAGAAAAGCGCGTTTTCTGCAAGATATGGTCAATTTTAAGAGCTTATTCCTTCCAAAACTCCTTCATTGCTTGTGGCTGTGCAGATTTTTTTTGTGGGTTTGAGCTTCAAGATTGAGTCGCATCTTGCTGAGTTCTTTCCGTTCCTGTGAACGCTTATTCTATTCCTATTATTTATACCGCATTCCCTGTGAACGCTTATTCTATTCCTGTTATTTATACCGCATTCTACCTTGAAGGTGAAGTTGAAGCTACCTATTCTGATGGTTCAACTTAAAGGACTGTCAATTTGAAGAGCAGTGACTCTAATTTCCTAACATTTTGTTGATGAACTTCTTCCTATTTCATCCGAGAACTTGGGCTATAGTTCCTAACAATCCTGGTGGTTTACCCTCCGTTTCGTAATGTTTTTTCGGCCCTCGCTTGGGTCGTCGCACGAGGGCTGATTCTATAGACAGACCGACCACCGGGAGTCCGGGACCTTTTCTCTCCGGCGTCTACCTGACGATCTGGCCTCACAAATTACGGCCAACCGATAGAGCAGGTAACAAGGCTGATCATTCACACTGCAGCCTTTTTTTCCTTATTGTATTATAATGTATATTACACATCGTTAGTGTCATGATCGTGCTGACTAATTTGAATCACAGACAAATCTTCGAAAAAATCCACTTCGAGTCTTCGGATACAAACCTAAGATTTCGCTCTGAATGCGCATCTGTGTGTTGCGTTTTTATCGTGTTTAGTCTTGCTTTGTCTAGCACTAACCTTTGCAGGAATGATACGATGTATTCCTGCTGTTTGGTTTTCAATCCACGTTTCTACTTTTCTATCCGGTTTTGGGGTTGAATAATGCAATTCTCAATCAGGAACGAGTGCCTTGATTTTCTGAAGAAATGCCAGGTAGTGCGTCATTTGCGGCTGTAGCCAAGGAAAAACATCCGTAGGGCCGGTCAATAATCATCATAAGTATTATAAAAACACATAAATAATGATACTCGCCGGCCCGTTTACTAGATTACATCCTCGCGTTCCGGTCCTGGAAGCGACCTGACCGAATCTTCCCTCAGACGGCCCCGGACCGAATCGCGCCCTCACACTTACAAAAAATTGAGAGACTCTATCCAAATATCGATGCACTTCTTGCCCTCGTGTGGGCCAACTGACCCAGATTTTTCCGACAGAAGGACGTATCAGTGCTACAGGCAGAAAGAGCGTCACTATTTGTACAATATGACCCATTCATTTTCTGAGTGCACGCGTGTTCTTGCTTGGCTGATGGAACAAGTTAAATATTACCAGAAATTCTAAATGCTGTGTATGTCCCGATTTAATATTATATTTATTTCGATAGTTAACAACTTTTTTCTAACAAATATCACTTGGTAATCCATGACGCGCTTTACACTAATATATAATACATATTAGCCTTGTGTATTATAGGTACTATTATTTTTTTCAATGCTTTGTTAGCTGGCGAATTAAGGAAACTAATGAAATAATTACGTAATTTATTAACTCAGAATTTAATGGTAGGCCACTGATACCAAGTGTATGGCTTGTGATTATTGCGTCAAATCAGGGTTGGCGATTTTTTTTATTTTTTTAAAAAAATCAAAAAAATCAAAAATCAATGATTTTTTTTATTTTTTCAGGATTTTTTTTATTTTTTTGATTTTTCCAACTTTTTGTCTTTTTGAAGTGTTATTTTTTATGTTGCAATTAGCCTATTAACAATAACAGTATATGGATCATAATGGATGGCTAAAAAGGGAACTTATTGCCTTCAATAATGGCCAACAGGCCAAGGTGGTGTTTACCACTTAGGAATTTTTGGGTAAACAATTATTGGTACTATGTCTATTCATTAGCTTTGTAAAGTTTGTATGGAACAAGGTAATGAGCTAAATATTGATCATTTAACTGGCTTCAATATACAAAAACACTTCAGGAATGCAGATCTTCTAAACATTGAAGAGTCACATAACAGATAGGTAGCTGATAGCACAGTGCAAAGCACTATCAATAGATCTACTAGTTTTATGTCCTATAAATCTACCAGACTCTACCCTCTATACACTCCGACTAGTAGTGACTGAGTGACTGACTGCACTGTTCCCATTTAATTCAGACCAATAAACCAATACTAAACATAAACTGAACGATAACCAAACCAACCTCATACGACTTGAAACGAGACTTAATTTATGAGAAAATCTAATACTGTTTGAAATAAACATGTGCACAATTCAAATATTTTATATCCATTCACTGCATTCATAAAAACACAACATGTGCACATTCATAAACATGTGCACAAATTAAATATTTTAATTAGAATACTCGTATTAGGGTGGAAAATCTTTCTAATTGCCTAAAAAAACAATACTACCTCTCAATATACAGGGTGGGGGAGAACCGATTGAGCAGTTTTTAGGTAAAATAAAAGAGTAATGGAGGTACATAAAGAAGAAAGATTATATTCCTAGAAGTTAGCATAACATACCATTTAGAATACTTATGTTTTGAAAACAATATCTGGAAGATAGGGCCTTTAGCTGCAACACACTGTTGGAGTCTACACTAAAGGCAACAAGTTTATATACCAATTTGTCATTTGTAGTACATTTATACTAAACCATGAATAACAATACCTCAATATAAATTAAAGACTGCCACTCAATATATTTAAATATATGAAAAAATCAAAAAATCGAAAAAATAAAAAAAATCACGATTATTTTATAAAAAAATCAAGTGATTTAATCACATGATTTAATCATTTTGATTTAATCATTGCCAACCCTGCGTCAAATCGTTGCCAGACATTAATGTGTTATTCAATAAACATTTTTTTGTTGAGTAAAAGCTAACTAAAAATCGTTCAGTAAACCGAAAGAATTCTCCCATCAACAGAAAGGCCCTCGCATACCACTAGCTAGTGGCACGGGTACCTTAGTTTTGGAACCACCTTTCATAGAGCTCTATTATAATGTCTCAGTTTTGTGTTGATTTCTTTTACATTTATTTTGAAGCAATGCTGTGTTGCGTCGATAGTACTTAATATTTTGTCAACTAGAAGTGTGTGATGGCTGACACTTTTTTCGTCACAAAAAATTGTACGAAATTCTTATTTTGTCTGCATTGACAAACAATGCTGGTTTTTAGTGTTGCCATAAAATCGAATTTCAAGCGTTAGTAATAAACTTTACTGAACTGTAATTATTCGACTAGACTGGGGTGTGGTCAGAAATGAATGATTAGAGAAACAAATATACACGCCGTTAATATTTGCTTGTATTGTAAGGATAATGCAACCCAACACTCCAGTAATGCTGCTCATAAGTTATGTTGCCGTGAGTTATGTGCAACTGCAGAGTGTTATTGCTGAGTGTTACGGTTGATTTAAGACTTTATGTTGTAATTGTTGTCCAGGAGCTCTCTATAAGCTCTACGTTGTGGAGACGCAGGATAGTTATTCCGCAAATCTGGAAACTATCTTTGATGTTTTATTTGCGAGTCCACTGTGTTGGACGGGCGCCGGCGCGTACTTTTAGCGGTCGATTCTTCGTCTGTAATTAATGTATTTAGTTAAATTCTCGAGCTGCTACATGTGGCGGCGCTGATCTCCGTGTGTGTTTTATATACAAATTCGGTTTAATTGATCGGCTCTCATTTTTTTAATAATCTGCGTCTATACGAAGTCCTTACACATTGCATGGGACAACTAAATGTACAATTTAAGTAATTGATATCGCTTTGCTATTAGTCGCGCTGGGAGCTGCTCTTGCTCGTATTTTAAGCACCCATGTGCGGGCCGAATATCCATCTTTCATTAGCTGTTGCTGCAATCGAAGAGGAAACAACAGAGAAATCTGGTTATTTCCTGGCAAGATTAATATTGAATTACAGCCATCGTTTTAAAGTGCGGACCTATCTCTCAAATATCCTGCCAACAATGCTTCATTACAAGTGCGTGTTATTTCCTCCTAAAATTGGCAGACGTTACGTGAAGTGTACACTGTCTACTTTCGCCAGCCTAAACTCTTTGTTTACTTTCATTACTTACCATGGGTATTTAGGTACGAATAACATCAGAGACGATAAATGTAACCATAAAATCGAAGTGTTGATCAGAGTTACTAAATTGTGTATTTTTTTACAGAAGAGCATCTATCGAGAGGCGGCTGAGGCACCGCCAAGATGACCACGGACATTTGTATAGGCGAGCGCTGGGAGCCGCTCAAGCAGGACGAGCTCATTGAGGAGTACGATGGCGGCAACTCTTCCTCCAGACTCTTCGAGAGGAGCAGGATTAAGGCGCTGGCAGGTAACTCTTCGGCATATAGGCTTCTATTTCCTTTAATTGTATTGAATTTTGTAATTTCAAGTAAGTATCAATGCTTGAACTTCCAGAAAAGCTGGTCAAAGCGCTAGCAGGTATCTATATATCTTTTCGGCATCTTGCTTTTGTATTTCACGGAAAAGTGTTCATTTTCTTACAGAGTAGGGAGCAATTGCAGGGTGCCATTCTACAGTTTCTGCTTAAAAAAAAAGTTGCGACCCAGTAGCTCAATACTGCTTAGTTTCTTCAATGCATTCTGCTTTGTATTCTCCTTCTAATCCGACAAATCACCTCCTCTCCTCACTTAGTCACTCCCTAAAATTCTACCTTGTTGTAGGGTAACTAAACTTCAACTTGGGGACCTTTTTTGTCACACAGAGGTTTCTAAACATGCCATCTTCTCACAATATTTTTTGTTTGTATACGAATACTGGATGCACCTGCATAAATCGTTAATCTTGCTTCTCAGTCATAACCGGCATTCTCTAACTCTGTGAACCGATCATTGACTCTATACCATTTAGAGAAGACGAAATTCCTATATGGAAATATTAACGCAATTAGGAGAGGATCACGGTCGCTTGATGCATTTGTTGACTTGTTTTAGGTGCGTATCAGTGTTATCAGTGAGCACGATAACGTTATCACTGTAAGTGTGTGTGTGTAGCGGTATCTGCTAAGGATATCCCCTGGTCTGCCTTCAGTGCAACACTAGGTGGTGTCGGCAGCTCATACGCAACATTTATGCTCCATGTCTCTGCAATGTTATCTATATGAAGAGTAATTACTCTTGAGGATATAGTTTTGATGGTCGTGTGTTGCTTTTGATGCTTGTTTTTTAATTTGATGTGAATTAATGTTGATCTGAAATTTACGGGTCACGCGAATTTGTTGAGACGTTCGGAAATGTTAAATCTCAGGGATTAGGTAGATATTGAAGCGGCTTAATCCGCCGTAATGGACTGGAATTGTTTTATTCTGGTGAAGAACTGATTTTTTTGTAAGATTATCTCACGGAGAAGTTGGAGAAATTGCCACGATAATCGTTGATAGCGAAAATTTTATTATTGGCCGTCAATAACATGCTGAGTGCCCACTTGCCGAAATTAATACACTTCTTTGTATCATTTTACCCTAGAATGTATAGAAGGTGTAGTTCTATAGATGAAGTATAGAAGTGAAGAAGTGATTTAATGTACCTACCTATAGGTGTAATTGCATAGATTTAATTTCCTTTACTCGCATTCATTCAACTTCAGAATATTGTAGTTGAGTTTCAGCAGGATGAAACAAGTCACCATGCTAATTTTCTCCGTTGCCACATTCATTAATCCTCTTACACTTCCGTCACGCTTATTTCGTACAGTCAATCTTCCTTTTGCCAGGTTTCATTCCTTATCAGTTCTCATGTCACTCACTGTAGTGCCCGCCGCTCTCTTACCTATGATACGGGAGCTACACCTGTCATAAAAAAAGCTCCGTAGAAATGCATGCTGTAACCACGGGTTTTCACTATCTTTTCAACCTATAATTTGATTATTGTTAACAATTTTTGTGAGAGTTAGAATCTTTCATATTGTTTTTTTTTTACTTAAAATTGTATTGTATTGCAGTGGATTCTTCCTTGGTCATATTTAGTTGTTATCTTGGTGCGTTTCGTTCTCTTCATAATGAACTTGCGCCCGAATCTGAGATGAGACAATTAGTCTTACAGTGATGATCAAATTGCTCCTTCGTTGATCGAAAGCTCCGTATAACGAGGCCATGAGTTGATGAATATTAGGGTCCCTCGTGCATTGTATTACTTGAAGAATCTCAAGCGCGCGATCGCTGCAATGGAAGGAAGTTGTGACCTCACGGAAACTGATAATTATGAAACTGCGTCCGAACAAGAAGACTTTGTGCTGCCTTTAACGTCTACTAAAAGCAGTGCAAGGTCTCCTAGCACTGATTCCACAACCGCGGAATGGTCAAATCCTTCATTAAAATCATCTGAAACTTCATTTGAACAAAATCCGCTCCCCGACCATAACAAATCAAAAATAATATCTGTGCGTGTTAAGGAAACATCTGTTGAAAATATTCGCCCTGCTTTCTCTATCGGTCACTGGGATAAAAACACCAAACTTGACCCGAAGAAGTACAAAACCGAAAACTCGTCCCTGGAAGTTGATGAGCCAGTACAGCTTCGTAATAAGACGCCAAGAACCAATGAGCGCAGAGGCATGCATCACGCTCTTGCTCCTGCCATCAGAGCTCACGAGCGTGGCCCAGTAGGTCGTCAGGATCGACCATACTCAATGCATGGAATGTCATCGGCTGATTCGAGTCGAGGCTTTGATAATCAGAGTGCCGGACATTTTCATGCCGATGAAAATCGTGTGATGAGTCCCGATAGACAGGAAAGTGGTTCTAAGTCGTTGGCAAATTCCAAAACTCGAAATATGTCTACAAACTTAAGTGATTATTCTGCATCAGACTCTCCTAGCCGTTCAAATTTGACTGGTAAAAGTCCGAAAAGTAGTTTGACTTCCTCGAACGGCGACGCGGATATCAGTTTTCTGAGACAACGTCGTGGGTCTCGTGACAAGGACGAAATCGATCGCGCTCGGCCTCTCAGTGTGTCGTCTGTTGGGTCGTTTACCCGGGCTAAATTGACTCCTAAAAGCAGTTTTAATTCATCTTGCGACGGACGCTCACGGCTCTCCTCCCGTAACAGCCTCATTTTAGATGACGAATTTGTTGACAAATTTTGCGCTCGCAGCGGCAGTGGCGTGTGCAGCGGCAACGCTAGCTTTGAAACGGAACTTGATTTCGATAGAAGCGATAGTGACAACGGAAGGGATGAAGTGCAAGCCGGTAAATATGTGGTCAGGTTGAAGAGAACGCGTTCGAATAAAGCCTCTGGCAGAGAAGTTCTTGTTGCCAACCGTAAATCCGCGTCTCTGGAAGGACAAATTAAGGAGCTGAAAGGTGTGGTTCAGGGCTTTGCAGAAATTTATCATGATTTCGTTCATTTCCTTGGTTCAATAAGTGTGATCTTTGGGGTTCAGCTGCCTGCTGCTTATTCCTGGAATAATTACAGATGCGAATTTACATTTAAATTTGCATCTTGTTTACTTACCCATTGTGTAATTTATCAAATTGTAGATTGCTAGTTCATCGGGGTGAATAGGGTAAAAGTCAGTCTTCTGCTTCAATCTGTAGCCTGTTTTTTTCTCTTGATATTGTATCAAAATCTTGCCAAGTTTACGCCATCGACTGATGTAAATATAATAAAAAATTCAAAAGCAAAGAATATGGGATTTGGATGAACCTATATTAATACTTTTTTTTTCTCTCAAATTATTGATTAAATTACTATTTAAGCAAGCAAATGATGTAAGTGAATATAAGACAAATATGTTGCGTGGGCAGATGAGCGAGAGAGCGTGCAGAAGAAGACCTTCATGAAGTGGGTGAACTCTCACCTCATCAGAGTGAACTCGAGGATAGGCGACCTCTACATCGACTTACGTGACGGCAAGCAGCTCATCAAGCTCCTCGAGATACTCTCCGGCGAGAGGCTGGTCAGTCCCTTCAGTTGAAATAATAATTCTCGTCAGTTCCTTCACATATAATAATAAATAGGGATGTAGGTATTAGCTTTGATGAAGCCGTATTGGTCTGCTAGCCACCCTAAATACCCGGCCACCACGCCGATTTCGACTATAATTTTCAAATATTTGCAGGTTTCGAACCCCCAATTTGGTGCTCCCATATTCACGAGCTTAACCACTCGGTTACCCAGAAACTTGTCTGATAGACGAGCTTGAAGTCGCAGCCTTTATTTATGACATGCTTAGCTTGTAATCGCTACTTATCAGATGATGTTGAATCTGAAACCGTCGGCTGCTTATTGATAAATTCTTAATAGTTTCACTTGGTCAGTGGACTAGGAGTCTCGTGGAGCTCGCTGGACAGTTTCAATGTAAACCATGAATATCTGTTTGTTTGTTCTGGTGTGGTTTATTAGACATGTTCAACTTACGCAGGTTATTCCAATCGCAATCAATGCAGGTCTTTGAAAATGAAAGAATACTACATTTAATTACTTTTTTTCTCGAGAATCGTCCTATGCAAGGAAACGTGTGCATTGAACTTCAATTTCATGAAGGGATTCCCGTGCTAACCTCTCTAATTTTTGTGCAGCCTCGACCCACAAAAGGCGACATGCGCATTTAATTTTAATTTATAGAATAATTTTCCACACTAACACGTATATTTTCGTGCAGCCTCGCCCCACGAAAGGCAACATGCGCATCCACTGTTTGGAGAACGTGGACAAGGCGCTACAGTTCCTGCGGGACCAGCGCGTGCACTTGGAGAACATGGGATCCCACGACATCGTGGACGGCAACGCCTGCCTCACACTTGGTCTCATCTGGACCATTATTTTACGCTTCCAAATTCAGGACATCACCATTGAGGAGAGCGAGAACAAGGAGACCAAGAGTGCGAAAGACGCGCTGCTTCTCTGGTGTCAGATGAAGACTGCTGGCTACCACAATGTCAATATCAGGAACTTTACTACGTCCTGGAGAGATGGTCTTGCTTTCAATGCTATCATTCACAAACACCGGCCTGATCTCATCAATTACGAGAAACTGACTCGTTCAAACGCCATGGGTAACCTCAACAACGCCTTCAATGTGGCAGAGTCTAAGCTAGGCATCACCAAACTTCTCGATGCTGAGGATGTTTTCGTGGAGCTTCCAGATGAAAAGTCCATCATCACGTACGTCGTTACTTTCTATCACTACTTCTCCAAGATGAAGCAGGAGACTGTACAAGGCAAGCGTATCGGCAAGGTTGTTGGTATTGCCATGGAGAATGACCGCATGATCCACGAATACGAAACTCTGACTTCTGAGCTCCTGAAATGGATCGAAATGACCATCGAGTCTTTGAACGACCGCCAGTTCATCAACTCATTAGTTGGTGTTCAACAGCAGTTGGGTCAGTTCAACGCCTACCGAACAATCGAAAAGCCTCCTAAATTTGTTGAGAAGGGCAACTTGGAAATACTTCTCTTCACTCTGCAGTCGCACATGCGTGCCAACAACCAGCGCCCGTACCTCCCTCAAGAAGGCCGTCTCATCAGTGACATCAACAAGGCCTGGGAGTTGCTGGAGAAGGCCGAGCATGGCCGTGAGTTGGCTTTGAGGGAAGAACTTATTCGTCAGGAAAAACTAGAGCAACTTGCCGCCAGGTTTGATCGCAAGGCTGGCATGAGAGAAACCTGGCTCTCTGAAAACCAACGCCTTGTATCACAGGACAACTTCGGTTTTGATTTGGCTGCTGTCGAAGCTGCTGCCAAGAAACACGAGGCTATTGAGACAGACATCTTCGCTTATGAAGAACGCGTCCAAGCTGTTGTTGGTGTTGCCAAGGAACTTGAGGCTGAGAACTACCATGATGTCGCTCGCATCAACGCAAGGCGTGACAACGTTCTGCGTTTGTGGAATTATCTTCTGGAACTGCTGCGACTGCGTCGCATGCGACTGGAACTTTCTCTGCAACTGCAGCAGAACTTCCAAGAGATGCTCTACATCTTGGACAGCATGGAGGAAATGAAGTCTCGCTTGTTGAGCGAAGACTACGGCAAACATCTGATGGGTGTGCAAGACTTGCTTCAGAAACACTCGCTGTTGGAAGCCGACATCAATGTTCTGGGTGAACGTGTGAAGACAGTGATGGAGCACAGCCAGCGCTTCCTGGACATAGGCGACGTTGCTGATGGCGAAGAACCGCCCTATAGAGCTTGTGAACCTCAACTGGTTCTTGAACGAGTGCAGCAGCTCGAGGATGCGTATGCTGAACTCGTCAAGCTCGCTGTTGAACGTCGAGCTCGTTTGGAAGAGTCGCGTCAGCTGTGGCAGTTCTACTGGGACATGGCTGAAGAAGAGAATTACATCAAGGAGAAGGAGAACATTCTTTCGTCGCCCGATATTGGCCACGATCTTAATACGGTCAACATGCTGCAAACCAAGCAGAAGACCATCAATGAAGAACTCAAATCGCACGAGGTGCAGCTGAAGGCTGTTATTGATAGCGGCGAGGCTCTCATAAAATCGGGCCACTTTGGGTCCAGCAATATCCGTGAACGCATTGAAGAAATCCAGACGATGTGGAAACATCTATGTGAGAAATCAGAGGCCAGACAGAACCGTCTTGCTGATGGTGTTGCTCTCCATCTATTCTTGTCAGAAGCCGACGACGTTGATACCTGGATGTTAGACGTACTGCGTCTAGTCAGCAGCGAAGACGTTGGTAGTGATGAATCCACAGTCCAGTCATTGCTGAAGAAACATAAGAACGTCACGGATGAAGTCAAGGACTATGCCATGAACATTGAGGCTCTTCACCAACAGGCTGCTAAGTTGCATGACGATGACCAATCTAGTCCCGTGGTAGTGGACAGGCTCGCTTCCATTGACCGCCGCTACCAAGAACTCCTCGAGCTGGCGAGAGACCGGAAACAGCGTCTGCTCGATGCTCTATCGCTGTATAAACTTGCCACCGAAGCTGCTGGTGTTGAGCAATGGGTGGGCGAGAAGGAGCGCATGTTAGAAACTATGGTTCCTGCACGCGATATCGAGGACTGCGAGGTCATGAAGCACAGATACCAAGGCTTCGACCAGGAAATGAACGCAAATGCCGGCAGAGTGGCGGTCGTAAACCAACTCGCTCGTCAACTGCTTCATGTGGATCATCCGAACAGGGAAGATATCATACAGACTCAGAATCAGCTCAACCAAAAGTGGGCGGCACTGCGCGACAAGGCTGAGAACAAAAGAGAAGAGCTCAACTCGGCTCATGGTGTGCAGACCTTCCACATTGAGTGCCGCGAGACAGTGCTATGGATCGAGGACAAGAAACGCGTCCTGCTTGAGACTGCAGATCTTGGCACTGATCTCAGTGGCATCATGACCCTGCAGAGACGATTGTCTGGCATGGAACGCGACCTTGCCGCTATCCAAGCCAAGCTTGATGCCCTTGAACGTGAAGCTGACAAGATTAGTTCAGAACATCCCGAGGAGGCTGAACTTATTCGCCAACGCATCACTCAGATCAGAGAGGTCTGGGATCAGCTCACTCAGCTCCTCAAGGAGCGCGATGCCAAGCTCGAGGAAGCTGGTGATCTTCACCGCTTCTTGCGTGACTTGGACCACTTCCAGGCATGGCTGACCAAGACCATGACCGACGTAGCCTCTGAGGACATTCCATCAAATCTCGCCGAGGCTGAGAAGCTACTTAACCAGCACCAGAGCATCAAGGAAGAGATTGATAACTACCGAGATGACTACACTAAGATGATGGTTTATGGTGAGCGTATCACTGCTGAAGATGTCACTCCTGCTGACGACGCTCAATACATGTTCTTGCGAGAGCGACTCAAGGCTCTTAAGGATGGATGGGCTGAGCTTCATCAAATGTGGGAGAACCGTCAACTGCTCCTCTCAGACTCCCTCAACTTGCAGATGTTCAATCGTGACGCCAAGCAAGGCGAGGTTGTTCTCAATCAACAGGAACATTACCTCAGCAAAGACGAAACTCCTGCCAATCTTGAACAGGCTGAGAACCTCATCAAACGTCACGAAGCTTTCCTCACGACAATGGAAGCAAACGACGAGAAGCTCAATGCCATTTGTCAGTTTGGAGACAAGCTTGTCAAAGACAACCACTTTGCCGCCGACAAAGTCCAGAAGAAGGCTGAAAATATTGATGAGCGGCGAGCCGCTAATCGCGAGCATGCCATGCAGCTTATGGATCGTCTCCGTGACCAGTTGCAAGTTCATCAATTCCTGCAGGATTGTGAGGAGCTCAACGATTGGGTTCAGGAGAAACACATCATTGCTCAGGATGAAAGTTATCGGTCCGCTAAGACGGTCCACAGCAAGTGGACCCGCCACCAAGCCTTTGAAGCTGAAATTGCTAGCAACAAGGACAGATTATTGAGAGTCCAGCACGCTGGCCTTGAGCTTCTGAAAGAAAAGCCTGAGATGGCTGAGCTTATTGGACCGAAGATCGACGAACTTTCCCAACATTTCGAAGCTCTCGAAACGACTACGAAAGAAAAGGGTGAGAGGCTCTTTGATGCCAATAGAAAGGTTCTCTACGAACAGAGTTGTGATGATATTGACTCCTGGATGTCAGATCTGGAGAAACAAATTGAGAAAGATACAGGTGGTGATCTTACTTCAGTTAATATTTTGATGCAGCGGCAACAGATGATTGAGACACAGATGGCTGTTAAGGCTAAGCAGGTGGAACAACTAGAAGGACAGGCTGAATACCTGCAGCAGATGACACCAGAAAAGGCCGATGAAATTAAACAGATGAAATCCAAAGTTGAACAAAAATTCGAATCACTCAAAGGTCCTCTGTTGGACCGACAGAAAGAACTTGCCAAGAAAAAGGAAGCTTTCCAGTTTGCTCGCGATATCGAGGATGAGAAGCTATGGATTGCCGAAAAGATGCCTTTGGCGACCAGCACCGACTATGGCAACTCGCTCTTCACTGTACACACCCTCAACAAGAAGCTGCAATCTCTCAGCACCGAAGTCGATAACCACGAACCTCGAATCGACCTTGTGTGTTCCAACGGTCAGAAACTCATCGATGAAGGTCATGTTGACTCTGATGAATTCAGAAGATTGCTTGGAGAACTGCAAGAAGCCTGGGCTACACTCAAAGAAGCCATTGACCACCGACGCCAGAAACTTCTCGTGTCCGAGAAGGCTCAACAATATCTGTTTGATGCTGGCGAGGCGGAGGTATGGATGAGCGAACAGGAGCTTTACATGATGGTTGAGGACCGCGGCAAAGATGAGATCAGTGCACAGAATCTCATGAAGAAGCACCAGGGACTCGAAGCTGCTGTTGACGACTACGCCGAGACCATTCGACAGCTTGGAGAAACTGCGCGTCATCTCATCAATGAGGGGCATCCTGAAAGGTACGGAATTGGAATGCTTTTCTTTCTTCGTAGGTTACCTCGTAAATTCTTCTATTTGATAATTAAATACCTATTTTTTGCCTATGTTAGCACTCACTGAAGTAAAATGAAATGCTTTCATTACTCCACGTACTAACATGGTCATGCTTGAGATGAAATTCTTATACATCTTCACATTTTAGCACGGTAATCTTACCCTACCATTATTTTCGCCTGGATGAGAGCTAAGAATTGATCGATATTTTATGTTCCTTCAAGTAAAGATGCTGTTATTAATAGTTTCTAGTCTTGTTAGAATTTCGTATTACTACATGCCGTTTTCTCTGAATTATTCGTTCTCTTATCATTAAAAAGATTATTGGCACAGCACTTGGGCTCATTGCTATACACCATTGCTGTGTATTGCAGTGAATAGAGCACATCATTGGTGTTCAGTAATTTAACTTGTTGCTATGTATTGCAGTGAGCAGAACATAGCACTTATTCTCAGTAATTTACTTGTTGCTATGTATTGCAGTGAACAGACAACAGCATTTATGCTCATTAATTTATCTTGTTGCTATGTATTTCAGTGGCATTTATGCTCATTAATTCAACTTGTTGCTATGTATTGCAGTGAACAGAACACAGCACTTATGCTCATTAATTTACATTTTGCTATGCATTGCAGTGAGCAGATCAGCATCCGGCAGTCACAGATCGACAAACTGTATGCCGGTCTGCGCGACCTGTCCGTTGAGCGGCGCAGTCGTCTGGATGAAGCGCTCAAGCTCTTCATGCTCAACCGCGAGGTGGACGACCTGGAGCAATGGATCGCTGAGAGGGAAGTCGTCGCTGGCTCCCATGAACTTGGTCAAGATTATGATCACGTCATGGTAAGTTAGAGTGCAATGCCTTCACTCGCGTCATGGTAAGTTAGGTTACGATGTGTTTACCAAAGTCGTTATGTTACTATCTGCTCACCCAAGTCGTTATGTTACTAGGTATGTTTTCAGTTCGCCCACGCCGTTATGTTATAATGTGTTTATCCAAGTCCTTAGGTTATAATGTGGGTAGCTTGGTCCTTCAACTCGTTCTGGAGGCAGGTAATGTTGGTAATGAAGTGAGGCATATTATGCATAATGACAATTTCTATCGAATTTAATTAAAATTACTTCACTGCACATCTTCATAAATTCTGTTTTCCCTGGAAAATGCGTTCTCAAAGTTGATTTCTGATGTGAACAACCATGATAAATCTTAACCAGTGCCGTCTTGATGATAGACGCGTTGCCGCGTCATCGCTTCTCCCAGAGAAAGACTATAGTGGATCTAATGAAAGCAAATATTTTAACTACAATATCCTCCATTAATCAACCCGTCATCAATTTAAATCCATACGTATTATAATTGATTAAGATTTATTGTACAATATACCCAGATGATGTTGCGCGAACGTTCGCTCACACCTGCGAGAGACAGTCGTGGAGCGAGTTGCGGTCATTGAAATATATTATTAGGCTTCAAGACCCACAATCGCAAATGTATTTCCCCATCATTAATGTACATCCCCATATTAATCTATTTCTACTCACTTCAGATGCTTCGCGAGCGTTTCCGAGAGTTCGCCCGCGCGACAGAGGCGACGGGCGTGGAGCGCGTGGCTGCCGTCAACGAGATCGCCGACCAGCTCATCAGTGCCGGCCACAGCGACGCTGCCACCATCGCCCACTGGAAGGACGTCCTCAACGAGTCCTGGGCCGACCTCCTCGAACTCATTGACACTCGGTCTGTTCATGTTATTAGGACTTTAGGCCTCGCCTGTTTTGATATATCTCATCTTTTTGGAACTCAGACACTGTCTGTTGATGATATGCGGACTTACTTGTAAACTCTTACATTTTCATCTATCGGATCTCCATGAACTTATTGACTCTCGGTCTGTTCATATTATTGAGCCTTCCTATGAGACTCGTTTGTTGTCATCCGTTAGACATTATAGATACTCAATAAATAATCAATGTTCATAAATCAATGATTAATGCATTTCAATATACATTGTTAACCAATGACATACTGTAACGAATTGAGTTATTTTATTAATTGATTGTAATCACATCCACACCTAAATGCTGTCTGCTCCCTTTGCTCTGCACAGGTTATCTCTTATATTATTTTTTCTTATGCAAAAGTAATATAACGACATTTTTTTAATTGATTTACCCACACAGGACCCAAATGCTGTCTGCTTCCTGGGAACTGCACAAGTTCTTCCACGACTGCAAGGACGTTTTGTCGCGCATCCTCGAGAAGCAGAACAGCATCAGCGACGAGCTGGGACGTGACGCTGGTTCTGTCTCCGCCCTGCAGCGCAAGCATCAGAACTTCGTGCAAGACCTCGTCATGCTTCACACGCAAGTAAGTGCAGTGCAATGAAGGCATGTTTGTACTCGGATGAAGCTTCCAGTGAGAAATGTACCACAACAGACCTCGTTATGCTTTACCCTATTTACTTCACACGCAGATTAGTGCCGCTGAAAGCAGGACTTGTCTACTAAGATAAAGCTTCTATTAAGAATTATTAATTAAACGACCTCGTCATGCTTTACTTTAAACCTCAGGTGCAGCAAATCCAGGAGGACTCCGGCAAACTGCAGGCGGCGTATGCAGGGGACAAAGCGCGCGAGATCACGAGCAGAGAAGCGGAGGTCGTGTCGGCATGGCTCGGCCTGCAGGGAATGTGTGAAGAAAGGCGCGTCAAACTCAACGACACTGGCGACCTCTTCAAGTTCTTCTGCCTCGTGCGCACGCTCATGTTGTGGATGGACGATGTCGTTCGTCAGATGAACACTACCGAGAAGGCCAGGTAATTGATTCTTACAACTTACTATTCGTTCGAATCATACATTGCTTTTGTCTTTTTCTTCCTAGGGACGCTTTCTAATATTGTAGTTGGAAGATGTCATTCGCCAGACCAACACCGACAAATAGGCTAAGTAATTAAAATAGCTAAATGAATGATGATAACTATATAAGTTGCGCATCCTCATGCTTCGATTTCCTATTACTGAGTTAACTCGAGGTCAAAATGCCAAACGCTATTGGCATTAGTCAATACGTACACAAAGCTTCTGCAAGCCCTACGAATCCTCGATGTCATCTTTAGGAGTAATAGTTTTTTTAGATTTATGTTTGATGTTCTACCAGGGACGTGAGCGGCGTGGAGTTGCTGATGAACAACCACCAGTCGTTGAAGGCTGAAATTGACGCCCGCGAGGACAACTTCTCGGCGTGTGTACTGCTGGGCAAAGAACTGCTCTCTCGCAACCATTATGCATCGCCCGCCATCAAAGAGAAGCTAATGTCCCTCAGCAACGGCCGCAACAATATGCTGCAGCGCTGGGAGCAGCGATGGGAGCATCTGCAACTCAGTCAGTTGCTCACCTTCACATACAGAGCGTTGTTTTTATCAATATTTTTCATTATTTAATCAGCCCAAACAGATATTGGTATACTGATGCTGTCATGAACATATGCAGTGAAATTTTTAAGGTTTTATAGAGATTTGCGCATTTATATTTCTTTATTTTAGTGTTATTTCTCGTAGCCATTTTGTGTGTTTTCTGGAGTCCTGTGCTAATTTCTCCACTGTCTCTTCTTTATTGAAATGAAGCTACTTCCAGCGTAATTTTTTCTTTGAAATGCTAAACGTGTCGATTCATATTTCCTACAGCTCATTCATATTTCCAAGTATCATTCTTTGGATCTTTTCTTCACCCTCAGGATCAAACCCATGTTTCATGTTGGGAAGTCCAAATAATGTTGTTTTTGAGCAGTTCTGGAGGTGTACCAGTTTGCGCGAGATGCTTCAGTTGCCGAGCAATGGCTCCTTGCTCAGGAACCTTATCTCAACTCTGCCGACTTGGGGGTAAGTTATACTTAATATTATATTTTTTTAACACTTTTCTAAGGCTTGTAATGATAGGAATTTTTGCATTAATCATTAATGAAAGTGAATGTTAGCAAAACGCCTCCCTTTGACGATAGCTGGTCATGAGGTATATTTCTGTATCATGGATTTGCATTGCTTTTGTGTTTGCACAAGTTTTAGAAATTGATTAAAATAAATTAATTATGTTTTAATCCCAATCATTTTCTTTAAATAATCGTAAATTTAAGCGCTAATGCTAGAAATTTGATGAAGAATTTATCAATCTATAAAATTTTTTAGTTCATCCAGTATACAATTAAGTGGTTCATCTTTTCATGAAAAATTCAGCAATTAGAATCAGTTTTCCAGAATTGTGCATTTGCTTGCCTGTATGATCTTTCTAGAGCAGTGTGCCATGTTTCCATGTATTTATCTCAAAATAAATAATATACTTTTAAAAATTACTTTTTAAAGACAACACTTCTAAAGAATCCAGTGTTTCCAATGTTACAGATGTACAATGAATTTCTAATTTTATTTTCGAATATTAAAAAAAATAATTTTTCAATTTTTTTAATATATAAATTTTTTTTCAAAATTATTTATTCTGTCAATTGATTCATGCATTGCCTCCAACTTCACACAAGTGTGCAAAATTTCATATCAATTGGACAGGTAAAAGTTTGTCAAATAGGTATCAATTATAAGATTTGTAGCTGACAAAATTATTTTTTCAGTTATTTTTATATTGAAGAAAAAAATTTTTTTTATTCCTAAAATTATTCATGCATTGTCTCCAACTTTACGCAAGTGTGCAAAATCTCAGATCGATAGGATAAGTAGAAGTGTGTTAAATTTCGATTACAAGATTTGTAGCAGACAGACAGACAAACAGACAAACAAGAAGTGAAGTTAAAGAAAAGTGTTGTAATGAACGCGCATTTGCTTGTCTGTACGGCATCTATAAATGAACGGATCTAAGTTTCTTTGTGTTATTTCCTAAATAAACGTGCATTGCTTCCCTGATACTTCTCACAATAGAATTGTATCTGTTCTCCCAGTATCATATCTCTAAATATTTTCCCTGAATATAGTTATTAAAAGTAAGAAATAAATTATTTAGTTCCTTTACAATTCCTTAATAAAATTGTATTTGTTCCAGGCTTCCATAGACCAAGTGGAAAACCTGATCAAGCGGCACGAAGCTTTTGACAAGGCCTGCTGCTCACAGGAGGAGCGTTTTGCTGCCCTCGAACGCCTCACTACCGTCAGTATTTACTTCATAGTATAATATAATTCTGAGATATTATGTAATATTTCATAGATATTATTTCTTGTAGAATATGCGAGATGTGCTGTAAATATCCGTGAGTTCAACTAGTATTTCTAGTTCACAGATGTAATTGGAATAAATAACAGAATGTGTGGGACGTGGTGTGAATCACAGTGAGTTCAACTAGTATTTCTAGTTCACAGTTCTTATTTACTGCAGAATGTGTGGTATGAATTAGCGTCTTAACAGTTACATATATTAGTTCATTGATCGTATATTTCACACAAATTCTTCGATTGTTGGCGATGTGGTGTAGATTAAGAATATAGAACGAAACTGTGTGTTGCATTTGCAAGCTTTACGGATGTTTGGGGACATAATTGATGTCTAAACTTGATGTTGTGAGACTTTACTTATCGAACTGATGCCTGAACCTAAATCTCACTTGCAATCAAATTTGATTTGTTCAATTACTATTTCTCTCATTTGTGATAACTTTCTTTTAACTTTAAAGCCTGAATACTTGACTAATCCTCGAAACCTCGTATCATATGTACATTGACGTGGCGATAAAGCTTGATAGTTAGTGCATGGATATTAAATTATTTGGTTGTTATGTTGTTTATACATTTTTTCTATTTATTGGCCTAATCCTCTATATTCACTATCTTTCTTTTATTTCTTCATCTAAATAATTTTTTTGATCCGGGACTGTTACACAAAGTTCTGTGAATTCTATTTTGTTTGGCATGGGGTCTTCCTTATTATTTTTTTTATTAATCTTTGCCACATCCTTCCTTGTCTGAGCAAGTGTAGTCCGGGTGTCTTGGAATGGAATGTTTGGTGACTAATTTATTTCTTGTTTGTGTAACAAATTTTAATTTATTTCACGTTTGTGTAGTAACCAATTTTCTACTGCATGGCTGTAGTTCGAGTTACGAGATCCTACAAGGAGGATGTCTTTGTACTCGAATGATTCTTACAACCAAGGACCGGATCTCATATCGAGCGAATCCATTGAGAACCTCCTTCAGTTGGACTTGCCTGACGCTGACGGTACCAAAACTACCGCTCCCCGTGAAGCTGTTGCCCTGCATGTCATCGAAGAAACACCAGTGGCGCCTGAAGATTGCGTTGTACACGAGCATAGTCGGTATAGGGGAGACGGAAGGATTATAATTGAAGGAAGTCGGATGGAGTTGAACGAGAATACAGCTAACCCGTCGGTAGAGACCAACCAGACTAAAGAAAAAACACCTCAGCCGATAGGTGATTCATGGACCGTTACGCGAGACAGGCAGGATGTGCCTAAACACCCTCATATATTTAAAAAAATTCCTTCTTTTGCATTGGAAACTGCATCATCCGCTGAGAGTTCCCCATCTTCAAGTCCTCGTCTAGACGATTATTCAGTTGATGAACATCGGCTGACTGCCGATTGCCGCTCGTCAAAATCCAATACTGTGTCCAATCATTTGTACAAGAAACATTCCGCTGTCGAGGAGAATCGTTGCAGACACACCAGTTATCTCACTGCTGCCTTGTCTTGCCCAATAATTTCGAAATCTCAATTGACGTCAATATGGCGGGGACGTCGTAACTCTTTATGTAAGTTTTATCCGTATGACTGCGGAGAGTTTTTACCAGCCAATTCGTCTTGCTTGTCTCGTGTGAATGGGGTAAAAAGTGGTAGACTTGTATCTGCGTCTGATCCTTCCTTGGACTCAGCTCCTGATGGCTTCTCTGAGCACGATTTGGCAACTCGAGAACTCTTCGGCACTTTAAGTATGAAGCCCGACAAAAAATCCCGACTGAAGTGGCAATTACCACGGAACCTCTCACGTTTTCATCGCATATGTCTTCAGAACTTGTCAACTTCTTCATTAAACAATGCAGACGATGTAGATCATTTTTTGGCTCCACTACGTTCTCGCAGTTATCCCTCTATGATCTCGAATGCTCTGCCTCTTTCAACATCTGATGTGAATTTCGATTCAGTTGGAGTTCTTCTCAGTTCATCAGGTCGCTCCTCTCTGTCTTCTAGAAGTGGACAGGCTGAATGCCAGTTCTTTAACACGAGCTCGTTAATGCCGACCGATGCCAAAAACAGTCACCGTTTTTACGATGAGTTGCGTAAAGAACAGGTTGATTTTAAGAAACTTTTCGACGACTTCCACTTTCGACCAATTGTAGGCGGTATTGATCTAACGTTTAGGAACTCGGGCGAAGTTTCCCAATTAATTGTACCTGATATTGTCAGGGAGGGAACCGTTGGTGCAGCACCGAACTCGTCTCCTTGTAATGCCGTCAACGGGCACCACAATCTTGATTTTCGATCACCTTTTGCTGAAGAGCTTCACTATAGACTCATGGACCTGCAGGCCGACAATGAAAGTCATGCTGTGCATCTTGGCGATCTTGATCAACTCCGGGAAGAAGACTTTCTGAGGAAGAAGAAACCCAAATTTTCATATCCTGATGAAGAAGACGAGGAATTTCATCGAAGTATACTTGATCATTCCAACAGCCTCAATATTTTTGAGACTCGAGCCCGAATTCGTAGTTTAAGGAGTTCGTTCTATGGGGACGAGAGCCTCACGCTTCCTCCAATTTACGAGGTCGAAGGAGAGAAGTGCGGCGTGCAACACATAGCAAGTCCTCCTAAATCTGTTGAATTCTGGAGCGTTGAGACGCTGGACAAAGTGGACAGTTCGAGTTTGGAGCGTCGCAAAGCTATCCTTGGTGAAAAAGATTCAAACACACGCCCTCGCCATGATTATAAAGGCAACATCACCTCCATTTCAGAGTACGATAGTGAGAACGACGTGGCTTGTCTTTCTGCTGATGAAGAATGCGATTTTTCATCAGGGAAACCAAAATCACGGCCGCATAGTTTTTCCACCCTGGACCCCAACCCCAACTGCCGCGGTGTATATGTGTCTGATTCTATAATGTGTTACTACCCAATTATTGGAGCCATCGATATTCCTTACGTCGGCAATGGAAATTCTGTGCAAGCTTCGACAGATGATCTCGCATGCGTCAAGAAATCCTCTTCAAATACTGAAAATAAATTTCCGACGAGTTCAACTGCTCAGAGTTCAAATAAATCCTGCATTCCATCCCTGAGCTCTCATCCATCCCGGGCTACGGAATCATCTAAGCCCATACACTCAACAATTCCCGCAAATTCCTATATAAAAAATCCGGTCTTGGATCTCACCCTTAACAACCCGCATGCCCTGAACCCTACTCACTCCCATGCTACTTTACCTGATGTCGTGGATTCCGAGGTGAATATGTCAATGCCGTGTTACCTGACGCGTTACATCAATCGATGCGTTGTATAACCTCAATTTAACGCAATAACCTCCACGCGACTAACCTAACCTACGTTTCATTTGCGCGTTTTTCCAGCTGACTATAGTTTCCATATTGGATAAAGAGATTAGCCTTTTGACTACAGATACTTCACATGACTAATATACCTATTAACGCTTCGCTTGGACCAACGTCAACGCTCCACTCTCTGTTTTCGTAAGCCCTTGCTAATTTTACGTTTCGTCCTGAACACTCGGGCCGTGTTTGTGTATTCTTGAGTGCTGCTTCGTGTTCATCTGTATTTATTATTATTTTTAAGGCTAATTTTGAATTTTACAATAACCTAACCGTGTTAGACAAACTAACATGTTACGTATTAATTTTTTTGCCCAAGTTTTTTTTTTTTGTTTTGAAAAGCTTCTGACTTGCGTGCCATTGTTGCATTTTGAATTTTTTATCCCCTTTTATTTATTTTATCGACCTGAATTTTTTTTTTAATGAGATCCGATTTCTTTTATTGTGTGAAAGTCTCACAAAAATAAAATAATAATTTACAAAGGTTTAAAGTTTCATAATAAAGCATGTATATCTAAAAGTCTTAATTATTGCAGTTCGAGCTCAAGGAACTGAAGAGGCGGCAAGAGGAGGCTGAGGCCGAGCGCCTAAGACGAGAGGAAGAGGCGCGGCAGGCGGAGGCGCAACTGCAGCAGCAGCAGCAACAGATGCGCCAGAGTCCTATGGACACCACCGATCGGTAATATGACATTTTTGTCTCGTATCTTTTAGTACAAACGTGCTCTTGTATGTTATAATGAGATGAGTTTTGGACACCTTTGCGCACGGTCACGTTGATGCCAGAGGCCCATGGACACCAAAGACCCGTAATATGTTGTCACTTTTCTTCTAAATATGACTACCCTCGTATATTATAACGAGTTTAGAACAGCTCCGTGCAAGAACAAACATGCACGTTGCTAATGCCCTTATGATGATATAAGGAGTTCTGTGCGCCTACCAATTGGGCTCTCTAAGAGCATCGAGGTTGTGAAATATTTCATGGGGTGCTTATTTCGCCATGTCACGTCATGTAAACAACAAAGTCTTGTATTATATAAGCCAAGATAGACTTGTGTGGCTAATATTCGATTATTTCAGAGGGGAAGGTGGCGACGACTCATTCGCGAGTGGAGACAAACATTCGGATACTCAAGAAGGTGAGTGCACTAAATTCTTTGTCTGCTAACGCATTCCTCATTCTGTATCTCATTACCGTCTTAATGAGGAGACAGACACGTAACATTTCCTTTTTTATAACTCATTAAGTAAACGTTGTCGAAGGTAATCTTGAAAGTAGAACTCCGGGCACTATTATTACGTTCTTCATTGTACACGAGAATAAATTGTTTAAAGAGATAAGTTCTTAACCAACACAACTAACGTGGTCGTACTAGAAATGGATTCGTATTTAATTTAAACGTAAATCTCTGAATAATTCTGGGCAAGTAATACTTTTCGTATCTTAATGACTGATCTTGGGAGTTTCTTAATGTGCATGTGACATTGCAAAGAAAGTATGAGAATAGTCGCGTTTCTGAGCGCCCAGGCTAAATTGAAATCTCAGTTTTCGTTGCCACACTTGAATTTTCGGTTTCTCCTGGCGAAGATTCTGCTTTCGCCATCGCCTGTTTTTGGAGTTGAGATGACAGGATGTGCTTCCTCTTCACTTTAAGTCCGAAAATCTTTGAAGTTATTTGGCTGACTCTTGCTGCATCTCGTCACTGAAAGGCTCATGGTGACAGTAACCTATATTAATTAAGAGATGTCAGTCGGTTAAGGCAGCTTATCTGGTTGCTTAGCTCTGATCTTCCGTTGTTGTAAAAAGGGAGGAACGTCTTGTGGTTGTTAATGGTTTATTCTCATGAACTTTTTCTTGTGAAAAAATTACGGTTTATGCTCTTGGTCTTGTTCTTCTTGATCTGATTTATTGGATTATCCATGCATTTCTAATTCGGTAGGTTTTAGTCGCTGTCCAATATTCACAAGCGTATGCAACAATCGTAAGCATAGTTTTCGATCAATGGAGTCATTTCTCTGGAAGTTCAGTCAACGTGTGCAATATCTACGGTGTTTTCGGTAAGAAATCTCCGAGTTCTTGATTTTTTCCTACCTTTGCTTGAGATTTTGCTGAACTTGAATCCTAAATCACCGTAATTTTTCTGCGTTGGCATATGTTTGTCCGCTGTTCTGTTGAATAATTTGTTTTGTTCTCTTTTGTTTCGTCGATGACAAGTTTATTTTTGTGTTCGTGCTGCTGCTGTTCTTTAGATACTACATACGGTTTCTAAATGCCTGATCTTGATGTAAGTTCATTTATATTTTTAGATGTTGTGTCTTTTGTTATTAATGATTAACAAATTATTTTGTGGTTGTTAATGTGTCGTTTTGTATTTGATTACTATTTTTTGTTATCTAACTGTTGAGTCAATGTCGTAATCTATTACTGGGGGTGCGGTATGAACAGAGTTCATTTTTTCCTATTTTTTGCCTCAAATTTCTCGCCCCTAAATGTAATCAAGTCTCACATTTTCGTGAATAAATGAAAAGTTCATACAAGCATTTCCTAGACTGGGTAGTGACTTGTGCATGTATCAGGCTGTGTAGTAATTGAATGACTTGTTACTATGTGGTAACGTAATTATTTACTTGTTACTGCGTGGTAACGTAATTATTGGTTACTTGTTACCATGTAGTATACGGAATTTACTATGATGCCTACGCACTGTGTCTGCATCCCGAACCTTTGCACCGAACACTAAGATCAGCGGTTCCAAAACTGTGATAAGTTGCCTCCTTAACAGGGTAATTTATCCACTGTTTAAAATAATAGAAGGGAAAATGTTAACTTATCAACATATACTGATTAAAATCAAATATCAACGTCGAAATTTTTGTAAGTGGATCACGCTTGTTGTTTGTTTTTGTCACGAAAATGATAAAGTTTGGGGACCGCTGAGGTAGATGTTAGCTCCAACCAGGCCGTATGTGAGGCATGCTAGTTTGCATGATACTATGTATGTCGTACTGTTATATTGTAGAGCATGGTTCTGCACCACCATCTTCTGCGCCGTCCACCACCACCACGCCTACCAAACCTCCTGGTGGTGGTGGTGGTAAAAATGATGTATCGTCATCACCTTCAGCGTCACCTGCACCACGTCTCGTCGGTGAGTTCTTCTGCCGTGACCACAGCAGCACATGTGTACACAACTATAAATGCATTTTGTGTACAAAGTTACTAGATATTACAATGTAATTTTGTTTATTAATGGCTTCGTTTTCAAAAGCAAAATTTATATCCGGTCGGCAATCGATTACAAATGAAATGACAAATGTGAATAAGCCCGAGATGAGTGCTTGCCGCTAGGCTTGTACGATTAGCATTATGGTTCTAATGCATAAAGAACTTGGATCTCTTCATAACAAGAACCTTCACAAAACATGGACCAAGGTATTGGTTTTTCTTGCTCCGATAGACATACCTGATTTTAAAGAAACTCGAAGCTTTGTATCTATCATTCTCGGCATGGTCGGCACTCTGAGAAACTGTTGCTTAGGTAACATTTTGCTTGTAGCTGCAATGCAAGTCGCTTGCCTGTCAGCTCTGCATGCTTGCATGACAACTTTAAGTGCCAGATTTTCGGAGCCATTACGAAGGTGAGTGATTATTACATCATTAACAAGCATGTGTTCTACAGAGTTGCTGCACTTTAATCTCTTGTTAGTTATTTGCATTTGAATTCGTAATTTTGCCTGCTTAGAGAGCGTTTACCTGTCTATTCGCATAGCGCAGCCTCATCGCCAAGACTCTCACCAGAAGATCTATTCCAAGCTACCGTCCTTCCCGTACTTTGCGCTTCAAGCCGTTATACTAACCTCAATCCTCATTTATTTTTTTTTTAATTTTTTGTTCGCTTTATTTTATTTTATGGGTTGAATACTTGGAATAAATTCCATTATTGTTTGTTAAAAATAACCCATGGCTAACAATTTCAGCGGCTAGTGCCTCATCAGCTCCCAATACTAAACTTATTATTTTCGTTCACAATATCCTGCTGTCTAACTCGCCGTGCAGTTTCATCTCGATGCCACGACGATTTGTGCCACGGATAGGGTCCTAGGATAATGATCCTAGGACCCTAACCTAGGATATCATTACTGTACATGATTAGGTAATCGGGATATTTTTTCTCGTCTATCTGTGGTGATTAACCGTATTTAGCTGATTTATTTATTGATGTCTGATTTTGCGTCATTTAATTATTGTTCATAGTTCAATGATTAATTTGTTTCGTGTCATCGTCTGATTATTTCGTAGCGGGTTCTCTTCAACTATGATTTATTCTAAACAATGAATAGTGACACATTTATGTGAATTATGTTGGTATATTAATTTCAATGTTCTATGTCGTTTTTTATGTTATACCTTTCAACTTGCCTCCTGCTCTCTCTTGCTTCCTATGAGCTTATCTCTCCCTCATTTTTATTGTAATTTTCAATTCCAATAAAATATTTATTTACTAGAGTTTCTTCTCCTGCTTCATCTGCTGTATTTATTCTGCCTTGAATTACTTCACTCATCACTCTATCCTATTTCACGCTAACGCGATTCTAACTCCAGGCTGAACATCGAATACAAGTCACCGAGTTTGGTTTCCAAAAAGCTTGTGTTAAGTACTGATCAAATACGACACTGCCAAACTGGGTTACAATGGTTAAAAAATCGTCTAAAATTTATTACATTTTTTGGAGGTAAAAACAATAAAAATGGTTTTTCAATGGTTTGAAAACACTTAAATTTTTCGTTTTTAATTTTAAGCTCTTTAAAACGGGTTATTCTGTGGTTATATACATGACTTAATTTACTTTTTTATAAGGGCTCTTTAAAACTCGGCTTCACAGGATGTCATGACGAAAAGCATTATTATGAATGTTTCAGTTTAAATAAAACTAAGAGGTGGACTTGAACACGAGAAAGCCTGTACTACCGCTCCTTTATTATTTCGCTCTTTCACTCGACTGTTGTCTTCTCCTTGCCTTTTTTTTACTATACCCACCGGAAATCTGACATTGAAATTACGTTAATTAAATGTTCAATCGACGAAATCGCTTAGACGATCGAGTCGCTGATCGACGAAATCGCTCAAATCGACTCGAAATCAGAGTTTTACAAGCGTCATTTTTCTGGGAGGTATAACCACTTATTCCCTCACTCGACTGCTATCCTCTATCCTTGGCTTTGGTTGCTATAACCAGCCCCCTGGTAGCTATAACCAGCCCCTGGTAGCATTAACCAAGTCATGTTGCCACTCCAGCATCACCTGGTAAGAGCAGTACCACCCCAAGGGGTGCTAAGGTCCAACGCTCGCGCTCCAAGTCCCCCTTCCGCTCCTTCCGCTGGAAGAAAGGAGCTAAGGCCACGACCTCACCCAGTGTTGCGTCCCTCCACAGCAACGCGTCCGAGGATGACGACAGGCTTACAGGTATACTTTATTATTAATAATAATAATATCCTGCACTCAGAGAAATGGGCGCGTTTTTTGTCCAATTAGCGATGCAGCTTTGTTGCCTTTCTTAGGGTCGTACTGACCCTGTTAGGTCTGGCATAAGCTCGTATTGATGCTTTATGCGCAAAGTGTGTCACTTTTTAGACAATATTACCAATGCATTTTTCTGAGTGAAGGAGGCGTTGACGGCCCCGTCCACGGTCGCGCTCCTGCGGCGCCTTTAATTTATCCTCCCAAGCCGGGCATCGAACCTGGGGACTCCTGATGCCGTGCTGTCAATACTCGCTTAGGTACACTTGGCTTCATAAGTGCACGTAGCGACCGATTTCTCGTATGTCATTGGTGGGTTCAGCTTGAAAGTCCGGCAGTGGACTTTCAAGGAGTTAGGCTATAGGAATTAGGAACTCGCAGCTCCTGTATTTATGATAGTACCGTGACTACCGTCCCTGTTAGACAGCCAGGTGGTATCCTACCTATTATACCAGACGGTATGGTCGTCTGGATGGTATTTATCGGTGTTGGTTGATGGGAGTCGCTGATTCGATTCCTCAGGCTGCTGGTTACTGTATGTTTTGAGTTGTTTTCATTGATAGCTTATACACACAGGATAATTCGAAGGTCATTGTGTTTGTTTCCCATCGTTACAAACAATTATCCTAGTAAGCTGTCGTTTTGGAAGGCTCTGATAATTAACCAATTTAATTTCGCAAGTCACCATCGAACTATTGATGACTGACCAGCAATAGACCAGCATACTTTGAAGGTTGTGAGTTCCATTGTAGATTTGTGCACTGCTACTTCGTACCGGCTTTACGTTGCTGCCAATGAAATGTGCATGATTGGATTGTTGACCTGAACTGCAAGACTTGCTTCTCTCGATGCCGTATTAATATCAATCTTCTTGGATGTTTGCCGGCAGTTGTGATTATAATGTTACCTTTTGTAGTTGATGATTTGTTCATAGATGTCTTAAACTGCTATAATGATGCCATCTTCAATCTTGGTCTGTTAGATCAGCATTCCATCAATTCTTCAGCAAGCAGGTAAGGTGAATTAGGCGATCGACTAATTTGAAAATCTTGCAACTCCTCATTTTTTTGATGCCGACAGAAATCAAATCAAAAAAGGCTGACCCAAGCCTGCTATAATACGGCCTCAATTGAGACGTAATAGGAACTAATAAAAACTGACACAAGCCCAATAAAATAGGACCTCAAATCCTCAATTGAGACGTACTTGGAACTAATGAAAACTGACACAAGCCTGTTAAAATAGTACCTCAATTGAGAGGTAGCAACATCACTGAAAACTCAGGGGCTGGCAAAAAGCCTGGTGGTATAGGGAAGAGTCTATCGAGACGTAATAGCAAGCAATGAAGGCTGGCACGAAGCCAGCTCTAGTAGTTAGATAGGAGCAGCTACGGCTTGTCTTAACTGGCTACCTTCTCTGCCCCGCTGCCGCCTGCCGGAAACCTGTCGACGTATCACGTGATGTTCTTAATTAATTTATATATGTATTATAATTGTTTATTGCCTGCTTGTACATGTTTCGCGCTGTGTCTGTCCTTTTTACCTGTCATTCTTCTGTCTTGCTTTATTCCTACATTCGTTGCAATGGACGAATTTGTCCTCCATCCTTTTTCAAGTACTATTTTCACTCCTATTTACATATTTTGTTGAAATTATTATCCCATTGGTCGATTTCACTTGACTGTTAATCGCGCGAACGACGTAAACAATTGAATTCATGACTGTATCTTGTTTGTGTTTCGATGAACAAATGGTGTCAAGCGCTCCCTTGAAATTTCGGTTGCAAATATTATGCTGAATTATGACTCCCTTGTCGTAATGTTGCGAGAACATTACGTTTCCCTCACAATAATGTTGCAACAACATCATGATTCCCTCATAATAATGTTGCAACAACATCACGATTCCCTCATAACAATGTTGCAACAACATCACGATTCCCTCATAACAATGTTGCAACAACATCACGACTCCCTCATAACAATGTTGCGACAACATCACGACTCCCTCATAACAACGTTGCGACAACATCACGACTCCCTCATAACAACGTTGCGACAACATCACGACTCCCTCATAACAACGTTGCGGTAACATCACGACTCCCTCATAACAACGTTGCGGTAACATCACGACTCCCTCATAACAACGTTGCGGTAACATCACGACTCCCTCATAACAACGTTGCGGTAACATCACGACTCCCTCATAACAACGTTGCAACAACATCACGACTCCCTCATAACAACGTTGCAACAACATCACGACTCCCTCATAACAATATTACAACAACAGCTCCCAAGTCTGCGCCGTCTTCTATCCCGCTTAGTAGCACTGCTACCTCAGGCTCCCCCGCTCCCCCGCCCTCCAAATCAGGTCTATTGCTACCTATATCACTCAGAAAAATGAGTGAGAATTTGTCCTAAGAGCCATGCACTTTGGCCCTTGTGTGGGGCATCCTGATCCGTTTTGGCTGGCTAAAAAGGCGAATCAGTGCAACGTTTAGAAAGTGTATCATTATTAGAACTACATGATTTAATTACTTTTTGTGTATAGTCACAGTACTCGGTTTTCTTTATTATTCAATAAAAAATATTACCCCAGTGATACAGTAGTTTAAACGTCCCGTAACCCCCAAAAGTATTTTAATTTGCGTAATGCTCTTTTGAACGTCCGACTCCGTCAATCTTGCCTTTTTAGCGAGCCCAATTACCCTGCACCATTAATGATCTTATTGAAAACCTTATGCTGCCTGTAGCTTATTACAAGTGGCTTGGGGTATATTTTTTTTTAGTTAGCATAATCAGAATTCACTACAATTTTCATATCTATTATCTGCTATAGTTATCAATGACAGCGCTGTTCATATTTACCTTTTTTTAAATGGCGAATTTAGTTTCCTTCATGGACTACTTTGTTTCTATTTATACTTACCGGCTTGATGTCCCATGTGCTACAGTGCAAAGTCATGATCAAATTGTCTTTAAAAATGTGGTGTAGCCTCACGCACGTTTTCTGTCAACATTCCCGATAATTACGATTCCCTTAAACATGAATTAACTTGAAAGTTTCAAGTGTCATTAATAATTTTATCCGGTAGATTGTCATTTCCTCCCTCGACTGTTCCAAGAGTACCTCCCGATTAACAATCCCTACAAGCCCTATTCATTTTTCCAATATTATATAAGATAACAACCTAGTCCGAACGTAAAGTTAGTGTATGTCTAGTTATAGTCTCGGAAGTCGTTATCTATATTGAAAAGCGACGTCCTAGTAACCTGCTCTACTTTATGGCTAAGAGTTTATTGCATTCTAGCTTTGATTTTACACCTCCTATCTCACTGTCCTCTATTCAATTCTCTACAAAAGTATTTCCTTTTAAATACTCTCTTATGAAATCAAATATAATTATTCTCATTTCGCAGAAAATTCTTAGAATTATTTTGCTTTATCGATAATCATGAATTATTCCCTGTGACACTTCAACTCATACTTTTCTTGCTTGCTTTATATCCAGGGCGAAATCTCGGTCCTGTTCAAGTTTTCAGGTCTCGTCTGTGTCTGATCGCATGTAAAGTGTATTTATTAGTCTCAAATATCAAATCGTTATCAGCTATAGATAATGCTGCGAAGAAATAAGTCGCTAAATGCAAGGATAGCGACTACCAGAATGCGATTGAAGCATTCGAACAAATTATGTATCGGTTTTAAGCCTTGCCAGAAAGGGGCTAATGAACCTGAAAAAGTACATTTGCAACTACATGCTTGGTCTAATAAACATGCATATGATCGTATATAATTTGGTTTGTTTGTGTTTATATCTTACATAACCAAAATAAGAGTATAGTTACGTTATTCGAAACCAAACTAAGAGTATATATACTTTGTCTTTCGTAACCAAAATGTGAGTCCACTAATGTCATTACAAACCAAACTGAGATGAGATGTCGCAGGTACATATCACGTTCCGCCTCTCTTTCTTTGGGTGCTGGCTTGGTAATAATGCTTCTAATCATTATAAGCGGGATATTTGAGTTCCAGGAGAATATTGAAGTTCTTTTCACGACTAATGCTTACACCTTGAAGTTTATTTTTTTTTTTTTGCTAACGCTCCTTAGGGCTTAAGAAAAAGTTTCTTCAACCCCAAAAACGGAAATATGAAATAACGTTTGTCTAACGTCGCCATCTCTTCAAGAATGGCAATTTTCATGTTCATACCATAACTATGTTCATCTTCATGTTATGACTATATAATAAGTATTTTTATCATCATATCACTTTATATTACGATATATAATGTGTGCTCTAAAGTGATCGTTGCCTGTCCCTCAGAGCGGATGAGTCCGGGCGAAGAAGATATCCTGGAAGGTTCGCTGGTCCGCAAGCACGAGTGGGAAGCTACCACCAAGAAGGCGTCTAACAGGTATACCTCATCTGTTCAGCTATGGCATATGCTCCTCTCCTATTACTAATACTTGGAATCAAAAGCAATAACTCTTTTACCAACACTCTGAATCAAAAGGAATGCCATATTTTATTTTCTTCATTTTATGAACACTTAAATCAATAAGAATGGAATTATTTTATTTTCCTAACTTACACGAACACAGCAATAGAAATACAATTTTTCAAGTTTTGTATAATTTGTGAACACTTTGAATCAAACGAATTCTCTAACTGCGACTACATTTTTTTGCGAATTGTGACGAAAGAATTTAAAGGTGTAGCAACAGTTCATAATATTTCATTACCGGCGATTATATAAGTAACTTCATTTATAGACACTGCTTTATTTTTGCAGGAATTTAACCTGAACTAAAGAAATTAGTCCTTAGTGTATTATCAGAAATTGTGCCGCTCACGATGACCACAATTGTTATTTTTCTGACAGTAGTCTTATCCTAATTTCTAACTTCAACCTGTCTGCATTAACAAAGTTCTCAGTAGAACGAGTATGGCTCGTAGTAGCTGATGTTGAAATTGGAGTCAACACTACGACGATTGCACTGAACTTAGGTCCCCAATAATGTTCTATTATGTCCAGCTCTGAGCCACCAACACTAATGTAATCACCCTGCCCAGGTCATGGGATAAGGTGTTCGTTGTGGTGCGAGGCTCGACGCTGTCGTTCTACAAGGACAGCAAGACCTACAAGGCAACCCCCGACCAATACTTCAGAGGCGAGGCGCCCATTGACCTCCTCAACGCCCAGGCGTCCGTGGCTGATGACTACACCAAGAAGAAGAACGTCTTCCGCCTCAAGTAGGACCTCCTTGCTGATTTTCTTTGTGTAGTTTTCACGTTCAGTGGTTTCTTGTGGAAGATCTGTCGGAATTAACTTTTCATTTTGATAAATTTCTTTGAATGTTTCCACTTCTTGGAAGTCTTATCAAAAAAATGGCTCGCAGCTTCTGCTCTAATGGTGGTAACTCTCGTTACCACACCTTTAAGTACGATCTATATTAACGATGATTAATTTAAGTGTTGATGAATGGTTGACTTTTTGCTTACACTGACAGTACACAGTAGCACTCTTTACCTTTGAGCCTTACCATCAAAACTTGATCAAGTATACGTGGCGGCCGAGTTCTCGTCAGTGATTGGCGGTTTATAGCATTAACGACGGTATGATCTGCTTTACAGGCTGGCGAACGGAGGCGAGTATTTGTTCCAAGCTCGCGACGAGGAAGAACTGCACGGCTGGGCGGACGGCATGCAGGCCGCTGCTGCTGGTGGTGATGGCGGCGCTGCTGGCCGGTCATCCCAGACTCTGCCCGCCGGTGCTGAGAAGAAAGACGAGCCTAAGAAGCGAGGCTTCTTTACTCTCAAGAAGAAATAAGAAGGAATGCCGGTGCTACTGTCCAGAGCTGTGAAGCCGTAACGAGACGACTCTGTGTAATCGCATAAGAGTCGCAACCTTCGCTCCTCGCTGCTTTGGATGTAAAGATCTACTGCCCCTTGAGCTGACAGAAATATAAGCTCGTTAGAACTGCTATTACACTACCGTATGTATCATTCTCTTATGTCGGCCTTGTGAGCATTCTCATAGATATCATTCTTCAATGTTTCCATTATAATGGAAGTCGTTCATTTTCAACTAACTTCGGTAAATATCAAAGCCAGTGAACTATATGGCTCATATATATTATTGTTACCAGGAGCCAAAAGGTCGTTAGTTTCTCTCCGGGTCTAGAGCAGTTCACTGCGCCCAGCAGTAAATAGCGTTTTCGACGGGCTGAAGGAAGCAGGCATTGTGAATGTATTGAAAGGAATACTGTATTCTTTTGTATTCATTGCGATTTACGCAGTCACCTTTTATCCTCCCTTTCTCTGTCCGGTTGTATTCTTCCCTGTCGATTATTTTAGTGGTGTTTTAGATCACTATTTTCTAGTTTGTTTTTTACTGGGATAGTATTGGCTGTATGAATGTTGAGTGTTTTTTTTGTTTTTAGTGTCCGAACGATTCACCGTTTTATGCCTTCAGATTTTCCTGAAATTCAAATTGGGAATAAATTTCTTATCAATGACGCAAATCGGTAATATTTTAACTCGAAATTTCGTGGTATTACGAATTGTCTTTGATTATGAGTTTGATTTTATCGTCCATAGGAGGTCGCCACGCTATGTATCTATGCAACCGAAGTGTGGTATGAACTAAACAAGGAAACCATCTTCTGCCACTGCTGAAATTTGCTACATTTAAAAGATGTTTGCATTTATTACCTGCTTCTGAATCCGTTATTTTATTTTTTGGAAGCTCAACCAGAATATTAAATTTTTTTATGTCTTTCACATCTCACAGATGCGTTACGTCAATTTCCAGTATATATATTGACGCATGAAACATAGATTTTATCTAATGATTTTGATTGCATGCTAAGCGGTTCAGTTGATGATTCATTTTATATCCCTGCCTTAATAACCTGAGCAAAATGTTAGTTATAAACCTACTAGGAACGATGTTGTTTTTGGTGTGAGTGCCCAGCCTCATTTGCAATGGTATTCGTGCATAGTATAAACTTGTCTAAAATTTGTAATGCATTTCTGAGTGGAAATTACTTTAAAATGAGCGGTATTTTTTGTTATGGTCGAGAATTGAAATTTATTCCTAACTTTGTATACTTTGTATTGTTAAGATTCTTGTTCCGTTTTTTGCAATAGTTTTTTGCTTTTGTCATATTTTAAATTTTTTTGAAATTTGTATATTATTCATTGAATTATAGCAGTATTTCATCGAAATAATTCCTTTTGGTGTATATAAGCTGATTGCCTGCCGCTGATCCATTTAGCTCCTTTGAATTTATCGACCTATTTTCAAATTATTGTAATTGCTGCAATGCGATCTGTAATTAATTTAAGGGTTATTCGGTTCCAATTCTTATCACATTAATATTCTTGTATGGCATCCAGTTTCATGTTTTGATAAAGAGCAAAAAATGCATTTTATTCTGTGCTGCAATTATAGGTCGCCTAATTCATAATCAAATGACGGTGGTCGAGGGAGTTTGACTTATGGTTCTACTACCATCACTGCCACACACAAGCTCCACTCCTTTCTCGCCGTCATCATTATTAAGACATTTATTGAAATCGCGTGTGGAAACTAAAGAAAACGAGATGTAGGGTCTGTGCAATGATATTGAGGAAGCAAGACCTAGTCTCTCTTAAAGGAACCGAAAAAATAAATCTTAAGCTTCTCCTAAAAAGTAATAATACCATCTCAGTGACATTAGCTTTGGAGCAATTAAAATGTGACCGTATGGAACTAATTCAGATTGTTTCCGAGCAAGTAAATAATTATTAATGATCCTTACTTGCGCCTACTTAGTCATTGATTGCTCCTAGGTGTGATGTGGGCGCCACTAGATTTCGTACCAGAATTATTAGGATGGTGTATCGTTTTAGACGTCATCGGGATGCTTTTGTCTGCGCCAAGTTTTGAGTTTAGGGAGCTGTTCGAACAACAATCGGTCCATGTCTTGATGTTACTTGTGTGCTGGAGAACTGCTAGAATATTAGCCCAATAGATAGAAAGCCTGACCATTCATAACCTAGATTGGATTTCTGTACAGTTCAGAGGTTTTTCCCGAGTTTATGGTAATCGCTTTAGCTTTAATCTTTCCTAAGTAATGTCCATGGCTTCTGGTTAGGCGTTAATGATATCAGTCTATTAATATCTTTGAAGGGTGCACTCTATTATTATTATTTACTTTATTTTATAATTAAAGAATTCTCGCATCGTAGGGTATTGACCTTGAATCGATTTTATGTGACATCATACATGTTTATAACAAGCAACCGCAGTGACGACGCTTCGACTAAGACGTCTCTCCAGCCCCGTCGTGTATACCGTTAACGGTAGGAATGTGTTTATAGTTTCTTTATCCATAGTGGAAAACAAGAGACTTTTTAGTTGCCCTACATTTTTGAGTCCTATTTTTATAATTTGACCACTAAAGCATAATTGAAACCGGCGTTAACATACATTAAATGCAATTATAAAGCAGAACGGAAAGTAAAAATGAACTGGCAGTTGAAGTGTCTCTTGGTGCCACCTGCAAGTTGATATTCCCACTAACACCTCTGGCAAATCATTCTTGAATTCCATTAAATTTAGTCTCATTGAAATAACTTTACATCTTTTTGTCTTTGCTGATTGTATTAACAATGAATCATTAGTTTGATGTTAATGAGTAGGAGTTTGACATTGCTTTTTATATCTGAACTTTTCAAAGGCCGAAAATTTTTCATCGGTTCCCTGATAGCGTGTTCATGATGCGCAACGGGCAGTAATAATTTTTTATTGAGTTTCGCGAACATCAATGTAACCTTAATAATATTTTCAGAGTTCTATTTCTATTTTAATGTGTGTTACTAAAATTCTCCTGAACTTTTAAGGCTAAAGGTATGACTTTCAAGACTACATGAAAAACACATTCACAATTTCGAACCTATTTCCTAGATGCGAGTTTTCCAAATATTCTATTTCCACCCGCACCATAATTATTTATCAAATTTATTTCGTTCGCCTCTGACCGCAAGTGTCGTGCTTCTGAAAACGCTTTTTTTTTAGATTTAGCTGGGGCGATTGTTCTCGTTCTGTGCATTTGTTTTCACATCTATTGTTCTGTTTAGACCTCGGGGTTTTAAAGAGGCAAACTAACACTTTCTAAAAATGTTTTCAAAAATTATGATGAAGAACACGTCACCAATTGGTTGATTACATTTTTGAATCGTTAATAAGTACAGGATAAAAGTCAATCGCGTTCTTGTTTATGATTTGGAAATAGTAGAATGATATATCCTAGGTTAAGATATATTTTAAATGAAGATATTATTTCAGGACGCGAATGCACGGAACGAGATAAATTGCGTGTCTTAGTCCTATTGTGAATTGGATATTTTAGCTGCATTACACTACTTTCGTCACTCTCGAATAAAGCGGTGATGCTGTCGTGTGTTTCCTGTCTACTAACCCCACTCAGAAGAGTACTGCATTGCATTGGTATTATGCGTTCACTCACTCCATTCATCTAACAATGTAATTTCGCCTTGCGATTCGCCATGTTCTATTATTCAGTTAACGAATATTATGGGTCCCTGCCAGACCATTACTAGAGGATCGTGCTGAGAAAAACTTGCGGTTGTATTTCATAAAATAACATGTTGAAATGAAACTTAGGCAAACAAAATAAAATTGACAAACATTTCAATGGTAGAGCTATTCATAACAATGGTTAAACTAATATTTCTTGCCTTTGCTTCGTTTCTTCAGCAGACACGACAGCGAGGTCCAAGCAGCGTCCTTCTGCACCATCAGCAAAATCAAATGACAAGTCGCATGCAAGACATTTCTTGTTTTTGTTTTCCTCCATTGATAATATCTTATTGTACTGCGATGTGCGAATAGATCTAGATTGTAAGTAGCTAATAAAAATTAGAAGTTAAATGACAGTAAACGTAAACTATTTGGGAGATGTGGAAAGTTAAAATTTAGTTATCACATTTTTTCCACGTTGAAAGATTTAACGCTAACCAGAAAATAAAACCGTGTTGTATCACTTGTATGTTATATGCTATCAATCGCCTTTAGATGGAGAGAGATGGAAGAACACCTATGGTCATTTTGCTTTTCTTTCATGATAATAATTGCAATAATTAGTTAATTTAATTGCATTACCGGCCAAACTGTTCTTGAATTCGGGGCACAATTGTACTGCAAATTAGCTGATATTCATGTCTGAATATCAGCCCAATGAACTTGAGACTTAATTTAGGAACGTGGGGAATAGTGGATTGTGGAACAATCGTCAAAAATTATTATAGCGGGTTCTAAAAGTGTCTTGAGCCGTTTTGGGTCAATGCGACAATTATGCGATATATATTGCCCTCTATAGTGAATAAACCTGCAAAATAAAAGTATTTGAAAACTGTTGGCTTTAATTTTATTTCTCTCACAGTTTCCCTTTTTTCGATGATAATTTTATTTTGTTGAATTTTGAAAATTTTAGAATTTTTATCTCTTTCATTTCCGGTTTTTATCCATTTTTGTTGCCACATAGCTTGCAAATTTATGCTACATTTTCACAATTATTTTCTTCGAGGTAAATAATTTAGTCAGAATTCCCATACAAATTATTACACAGCGAAATTGTTTTCCATTCGGAGTGAATGTCATGATCGTATTGTGTTTTAGTTGTGAATCAGCTGCTTAACGTGCGAGCGTGCCCGGCCGTAACATCTGTTACTGTTACTTTTCATTGAAGATGGCAGTGGGTGATGCGTGATGAGACTGCTGTGAATTGTCCAAGTTGATAGTTTTTTTGTTTAATTTCCTGAAACAATGGGTAAATTTCGTGAAAAATCGAAGCTCACGAGTAATCGATTCAATCCACATAGTGGGAGGCCATCCAAACCCACTAAAAAAGAGCCACAGGGCTTGGCAGTAATTTATGAGAAGGTGCGTGAAAAAAAAATTTGTTTTAAGTAGATGTGTACTTTTTCAAATGAAATGGTGTTGTTCAAAATTGTCTGCTTTGTCATTTCTGAATGCCTAGTAGGCTAGTATTATTTGGCTAGTAAATGGTCCAAATTGTGCTTTATAAGGCATAGTACCTAGTGAAATTCTAGGAAGCAGGAAGCCTGAGGAAGGGAGGTACCTACTTAGGCTACTTATGGCACTCTGCCTTTGGTTGAGCACTCTGGCAATTGGCAACTTGCGGCAGTCTAAACTCAGCCCGGTCTAAACCCAGCTTGGTCTCTCCTAGAGCCCAGTGGAGTTTCAAAATTGATTTTGATAAAAAAATAAGAATTGAACTGTAAAACTGCTTAATGACTTCCCTTGATTGCATAGTGGCAAAGCAGAGAGTTTTTTAGACTCTCCCTCAAGTTCATTTCTGAGTCTTATAAGTAGAGCAGTAAAGTATCCTGGATACCAGCATTTTCATACTTAAGAAATTGGTTTAAATCTTGAGTAAATGAGGAAATTAAAAATGAACTGATTCTAAAAAATCTCTGGTTTGCCACTATGCTTGATTGCACTTGCGAAATGCCATCAATGATTGAAAAAATGACAATAACTTACTTTCATTGGTTGCCAAGGCATCTTTTTGGGCCCAGGCTTCCCTGACTTTCTTCCTTGGTTTCTCTTTCAAGCTTTATGATTCATGCCATCGTTGGAAAAGAATGTCGATACTTGATAATATACAACAGTAAAAAATATTCACAAATTGCAACTCCGGGTCCGGGACTTCCTCTAGAAATATGTGGAGTTTCGAAATTGATATAAATAAATCATTAAAGATTTGAATTGGGAAATTCCTTAGTTAATTATGTTGGTTCCAGAATGATATCAATGAGGTAGGGTAAACGCGGTATATTCCGACATCGTACGTAATTCCGTCACCTCTCCAGCTTTTCCTTTATATTAAGCTTTGTTTTAGTTCCATGCGTTCATTGATGGTTGAAATGGTGACGTCGTACATTTGCGTGTCGAAATACTGCAAAAACACTAGGTCTTGGCCATCTAGTGGGAAAATATTGAGATCCAAGAAGAGACAATGCATGCCATGTGGTGAGATCATCAAAAAATGTTAGGAACTGTTTTTATAGGAAGAATATTATGGTTTGAGACTTTTAAATACGTCTGTGAATATATTAGGAATCCTTTAAGTATACTTGTATTCGCTGATTTCAAGTCGTAAATAAATTAATAGATGATTAAGTTGAGATGTTGGATTTAGACACATGAAAACTAATTCCGACATAACTTGAATTGGACACACACAGATCGTTCGGTATTATTGCAGATTAACTACATCCAAAAAAAAGGGTGTTTTTTTTTTTTTAATTATATGTTTTTTGGGGTGTAGATTACGAATCTGAAATCCATTTTTGGCGGTCGGCATCGGAAAACCGATTTTTTTCGCGACTTACTAACATGGGGGTTACGTAACTTTTATTAGGGTGGAAAATCTTTCTAATTGCCTAAAAGGTCAAGACAATCTCAACCTCTCAATATACAGGGTGGGGGAGAACTGATTGAGCAGTTTTGAGGTAAAATAAAAGAGTAATGCAGATACATAAAGAAGAAAGTTTATTCTCCTAGAGGTTAGCATAACATACCATTTAGAAAACTTATGTTTCAAAAACAATATCTGGAAGATGGGGCTGTTAGCTGCAACACACTGTTGGAGTCGTTCTCGGAGGAGGGAGTAACCGTGATAGTGAATTCCGATTGCTCTGCTGCATGTTGCAAAATTTCTTGCAGCCTATGATGGAAAACATTGTTAAAAATGAAGCATTGGGAGATGTGTGGTTCCAGCAGGATGGGGCTACAGCTCACACAGCCCGAATGTCACTCAATGTTTTGAAACACATGTTTCCCGGAGGAAACGTATGTTTCCCGCATGTTTTGAAACGCATGTTTCCCGGATGCATGTGTCTCTTAGGGGTGATTTGCAGTGGCCTTGCAAGGTCACCTGATTTGAGCATTTGTGATTTCTTTCTTTGGGGACATCTAAAAGAAAGGGTGTTAAGAAGTTGCCCTCACACCCTACTACAGCTAAGGGATTGGATTATTGCAGCAGAGGTGATGGCCATACCTTGCCATATGTGTGAACGTGCTGTAGAAAACTTCCAAGAACAACTCCAACAGTGTGATGCTGCTAACAAACCCCATTTTCCTGAAATTGTTTTCAAAACGTAAGTATTTTAAATACTATGTTATGCTAATCTTGAGGAAAATAAACTTATTTCTTTATGTACCTCCATTACTCTTTTATTTTGCCCCAAAACTGTTCAATCAGTTCTGCCCCACCCTGTATAAGCTAGCTAACACATTTAAATTGCATATTGTAATCAATATATAACAAATAGTCAAATAGTTTAAGACTAGGAATTTAAAAGCAAAGAAAATACCACAAAAATTCACCATATCTTTATAAGAGAAAACGTTTCGGAGTCCAGCTCCATCGTCAGTTCAAAGCACAAAATTATGTTAAGAAAAAGTTCAGTCTTAGAAACACAAATAAATCAATTAGTAAAGTAAAATGCACTAAAAATAAATAGATAAGACATGAAAATAATGCTAGTAAACGTAAACAGCCTATCTATTTACTATTTCAAGAGGAAAGGAGCTAAAAGCAGCATTCAAACTAGGCTTCTGTTTGAATATATACAGGGATTCTAAAATTCGTAGATCACTAACACCGGATGCAGAAGCTAGAATTTTGAAATCACTATCAGATACAGAGGTGTTGCACTGCTTGGCATGAACACGTACAGCAGAATGAGGTGGATATGCAAGTAGGTTCCCTGTTCTATAACTCCTGCCCTTATGCTCAGCCAGCCTAGTATAGAAATTGCGTGCCGTCATAGTCATACTGACAGGTAGGTAGGGTATCCTTATACCTGAAAAACGAGCCGATTCTAAAATTGTTAACCAGCAACACATGAAGATTTACATCCGGAAGATATTTGGCAAATGAAACTTTTAATTCCTTTGACATAGTCTCAGATGCGGGTCCAAAGTAGGGAAAAGAACAGTAAACAACTTTCCTATTGTCACACTTGGGAACAACTGCAGTATATTGCTTGGACATAAACTGGGTGAGCACCAGGTGTGATGGAAATCCATTTTGTGAAAAGATATTGCGCAACAATTCAAATTCAGAGTGCATGGCTAGGAAAGTAGAACAAATGCGATAGGCTTGGTTTATCAATGTTTGGACCCCATTTAACTTGAAACAAAAGGAGCAAAAGCTAAAAAAGCTGGTGCTTAAGCTGGTAAATGTCGATTTTCTAAAAACAGAAGTTTGGAACAGCCATTAGATTTGGTAATTTTGCAATCAAGGAAAGACAAGCTATTGTCTGATTCCAGCTCCATGGTGAATTTGATGGACTTATGTTGGAGATTAAGATAGTCAAAGAAAAGGCCCATATGAGAGGGGTGCTTAAAAATCAAAAGGGTCTTTCCTTGATTGCAAAGTTACCAAATCTAATGGCCATTTCCAAACTTCTGTTTTTAGAAATAGACATTTACTGGCTTGAGCACCAGCTTTTTTAGCTTTTGCTCCTTTCGTTTCAAGTCAAATGGGGTCCAGACATTGATAAACCGCGGCTAATGCATTTGTTCTACTTTCCTAGCCATGCACTCTGAATTTGAATTGATGCGCAATATCTTTTCACAAAATGGCTTTCCATCACACCTGTGCTCACCCAAATTAAAAAGTTTATGTCCAAGCAATATACTGCAGTTGTTCCCAAGTGTGACAATAGGAAAGTTAACTGTTCTTTTCCCTACTTTGGACCCGCATCTGAGACTATGTCAGAGGAATTAAAAGTTTTATTTGCCTAATATCTTCCGGATGTAAATCTTCATGTGTTGCTGGTTAACAATTTTAGAATCGGCTCGTTTTTCAGGTATAAGGATACCCTACCTGTTTTTATGCGATAGTCACAAGTTTACAGATATAGTTGTGCGCATCAGTGTACGTCGGTATGACGGCACGCAATTTCTATACTAGGCTGGCTGAGCATAAGGGCAGGAGTTATAGAACAGGGAACCTACTTGCACATCCACCTCATTCTGCTGTACGTGTTCATGCCGAGCAGTGCAACACCTCTGTATCTGATAGTGATTTCAAAATTCTAGCTTCCGCATCCGGTGTTAGTGATCTACGAATTTGAGAATCCCTGTATATATTCAAACAGAAGCCTAGTCTGAATGCCGCTTTTAGCTCCTTTCCTCTTGATATAGTAAATAGATAGGCCGTTTACGTTTACTAGCATTATTTTCATGTCTTATCTACTTATTTTTAGTGCATTTACTTTACTAATTGATTTGTGTTTCTAGGACTGAACTTTTTCTGAAAAGAATTTTGTGTTTTGAACTGACGTTGGAGCTGGACTCCGAAACATTTTCTCTTATCCAATATGGTGAATTTTTGTGGTATTTTCTTTGCTTTTAAATTCCTGGTTAACTTGCGATTAAAGCAAACAAGTGATTTTAATAGTTAAAGACTACTTATAGCTTATAAGAATTAGCTAAGCTTCTAGCTATGTACAATGTATTGCACACTTGATGCCTCTGTACCGAAAACATTCAATTAATTGGAACCTAATACACACTAAAGGCAACAAGTTTATATACCAATTTGTCATTCATAGTACATTTATACTAAACCATGAATAACAATACCTCAATATAAATTAGAGACTGCCACTCAATATATTTAAATATATAAAAAAAATAAAATAATAATAATAAAAAATCACGATTTTTTATAAAAATCATGATTTTTTTATAAAAAATCGAGTGATTTAATCACATGATTTAATCATTGCCAACCCTGAAAGTATTTCATTTGATTGCCGCTGCTGGCGCTGGCATCTGTATGTGAACCTTATGTGTGTAATTTTAATTCAACATGGAATTATGGAGATACAACTTCTATGATGAATTTTAATCATAAACATTTACCTAATGCAAGAAATTAGCAATCAATAATTCAAGGTAATTTTGTTAATTTTGTACCAACCAAAGACTACATTAAATATGTATTGGCAAATTGGACTGAATGGACTTTGCCTTATTAAAAATGTGCTGCAATCAGCTGTGTCAACAGAAGCTGCCAGAAGCATGATTCGTTGGTAATTTTTTTATTTGAAATCAAAAGCTTGGTTTCAAGTCCATTGGACTAGGAGCATAAATTTTAGCCTAAAACCTATTCAAAGCTTACGCTTATGCATAGATCATTCTGTATATTTATGAAATTCATTAACGCGAAAATTAAGAGCATGCACATATATGCGGTTTGCTGCTACGATACTTTCCAGATAGACGATACTTTCCAGTAGCTACAAATGAAAAAAGAAATAGGGAAGCCAAATTTATCAATTTTTTTTAATCCAGATGCTACCCTTAAATTGCATAGAAATTTGTATTAATTTAATAAAAATTAGCACCGTTACATAGTATACCCAGATTGGGTATTACCTCTTCATAGTATAATTTTTAGTTGTAAATAATTTTATCTTGATTCTTTGATGTACAAAGAATTCTATCTATGCTCCTACAAAGCATTGTGCATTGGGATCGGAGTGCTTGCTGCCAGCCGCAGATAGTTGGTAGCATATTGCATGGTTGCCAAAGGCACTCTTATGGAGTTTCTTTCTGTTGAATATTAATTGCTTTCTCGGATCTCCTATAATTGATTGAACATGTACATATGAGTAGAGTGATACTAACAGTGCTAATAAGTTATAATGGTTATTTTTTATTACTGCAATTAATACAGTTCATGACCATTTCTTATGAATTAAGTCCATAGGAAGTCCTTTGCTTATTTTTTGGTTTGGATTATCTGTAGGTGTTAAAGAAAGGTTGGAGTGCTATTCTTCTTTTGACTTTCCCAACCAATCAGCCATGGAGCGCTGAGTTATGGTAATTTTAACTTAATTTCCAAGCCAGTCAATGTTACCCTGTCACGGCTGCCATTAGGTGGTCAAAGTTACCCCATTGGGGGGCGGCGCCCCCCATTTGCCAACTATGACACTTTTCTAAAATTTGTCTTTTGCATATGTAACTAGAAGAGTTCCACTACAATGCATCAAAACCTGGAGTTATTTTACCAAAAAATAAAAAAATTGTAGGGGGTACTCCGACAGGCTTTAAATAATACGGTAGCTCTTTTTCGTGGGTCACATTTTAAATTTTTTAACCTATTAGATATGTAAACTTTTTAAATCTTTCTATTGTGTTACGTAGCCTCAGTATTAGGCCTCTGATGGCCATTGACAAAATTTGTCTATGTCAAATCGTTTTTGAGTTTTGGGGGGTTTTGTTGAATAAACGAAAAGTGGTCAAAGTTACCCCGCCGGTCAAAGTAACCCCATTTTACGGTAAGTAGGTTGTTTTATTTTTGCCTGTATCTTAATGGTTCTTTAAAAAATTACAAATTCCTTTCTGAATTCAAAAAGTCTAAGAAACCCTTCGATATGCGCAACATGCATCCCCGCCCAGTGTTCCTGAGATTGGTAATACCTTATATTAGAAAATCCCAGACTAATGTGCGCTTGTCAGTGCACATTAGTCTGACCAGTAGCGTTGACAATTTTGGGTCAAATTTTTGGAATGCATTTTCATAGGAGGTCTAATAAGCATAAGTTAGACATTTCAATCATGAAAAAGCTACGAACAAAGCTAAGACAATACTTTTCTGTAAGCGCTGTCATCATTCATTTAGATTTTAAATAGCGCGATAGCTAATTTTTAGCTCGTTTCATATGCATAAATTTATATAATAGTGTAGCAGTTTTGACTATTGTTATGCGGGTGTGATGAACTCGTCATCAGCTTGTATTTGTCTATTGCAGCTACTTAATTTCTGGGGAATTAAAGTTGGTGTTTTCTGAGTTTTATTAAATAGAGTTGAAACAATGATACATAATTTATTACATGGGATCAGCAGCTTATGAGGGACGCCAAGGATTGTGTCAAATGAGTGGTTAAGAACTTGCGAATTGGGATGAAAAGAAGTAGTAAAGAATTAGCAAAATAAAGAGAACCATGGAGTAGTAAGAGTTTGAGACTAGAGAGGAACATGAGTAGTTCAGAATTAGCCAATAAGAGGAACATGGAATAGTGAAGAATTAGCAAATAAAGAGGAACATGGACAGGTGACGATGCCTATACCTGTCTCTTATACACATCTAGATGTGTATAATTTCATCGTTGCTGACGCGTAGTGAAGTGTTTTGAGAGTCATGTGAAGGCAACAGAACTTACGTAACGCATACTGTTTTTTTTTATAGTTTTTCATTTCTCGATGCGTCCTTAATGTGTCGGAATATACCGTGTTTACCCTATAGGTACTTACTAACATGATCATCGGCCATGGTCACTTGGTCAGGAAGATGTGCCAGGTGCGTGGAAATTTATATTGTCATTTTAAAAACCTGCGCGGTGCGCTGTACTATGCCGGTAAAAAAATGCGCCATGCTTTTAGAAAGCTAAAATAGTTTAAATATGGACGCGCGGCAACTCAAATTACATAATCACACTGACCGTACACTCAGTACAGTACACACAAACGTGTATCCGCATTGTGTTCATGTGTTGTGGTTGGATATGAGTTAACTAGATTGCTAACGTGTCAACTCAGGACTCAGGTTCTAAGAGTCACTGAGTCAGCACAGTAATGAATATTCATTCATAGATCACAATTCAATTGGTCATGAATTACAGAACTAAAGAAGGTAACATGGCTTTAGATGTGCCATCTAATGAATGACTGGACTGGTTGCGGGCTTGCGGCTAGTAGGATATGAACCTGTACGTCAACAGTACGATCCTGCATGCCAATGTTGGGACTACATTCCCAACATCCTCCCGGCCGGCAAAATTGACACGATCAATACCTAATAACAATGCGCGTAGATGGACTACACAAATTAGGTTAATCGGGCATAATTACAGAGCGTAATTATACCATGTGATACAAAATATGAATATATTTTCAAGATAAGTCAAAATAAGTCAATGGTCTGTCGTTTATTTTTGCTTCGTTTGAGCAATTATGGTTTCCAAATCTGGGTGCGTTATGTTATGTCATGTGTAATTTGAATGTGCAAAAATTATAACTATCATATGAAAATTGTTGCGTAGGTTATCATAGCACAAATCGCAATAGAGTATCAAGATTGCAGTTCTGCCACCACCTTTCATTGAATTATCCCGCCTTTTTTCTAAAATTCAATAATCTCTCTTCCAGCAAAGTTTGCAAAATTCATTAGCTGCATAAAATACTCTCTGCTGTGGTGTTTGAGTTCCAGTTGACATGAAAACTTGTGGTTCTAAAAATGGCGGGAAAGCTCTAATCGCGCCGCTCTGAAGGGCAAAGGCAATCTATACCGTAAAATGGGGTTACTTTGACTGGCGGGGTAACTTTGACCACTTTTCATTTTTTAACAAAAACCCCCAAAACTCAGAAAATGATTTGACATAGAAAAATTTTGTCAATAGCCATCAAAGGCCTAATACTGAGGCTACGTAACACAATAGAAAAATTTAAAAAGTTTGCATATCTAATAGGTTACAAAATTAAAAATGTGACCCACAAAAAAGAGCTATTATTTAAAGCCTGTCGGAGTACCCCCTCCAATTTTTTTATTTTTTGGTAAAATAACTCCAGGTTTTGATGGATTGTAGTAGAACTCTTCTAGTTACATATGCAAAAGACAAATTTTAGAAAAGTGTCATAGTTTGCAAATGGGGGGTGCCGCCCCCCAATGGGGGTAACTTTGACCACCTAATGGCAGCCATGACGGGGTAACATTGACCGGCTTGGAAATTAAGTTAAAATTACCATAGGTACCTATATAACATATTTTATGTTTGATACACCTATTAATGTTTTTTTCTTTATGTTTCAGACTCTACAGAGTTTTATATATGGTAATTTTAACTTAATTTCCAAACTGGTCTATGTTACCCCATCACGGCTGCCACTAGATGGTCACATTTCGCCCATTTGGGGGCGGTGCCCCCCATTTGCAAACTATGACACTTTCCTAAAATTTGTCTTTTGCATATGTAACTAGAAGAGTTCTACTACAATGCACCACAATCTTGAGTTATTTGGAGTTATTTTACCAAAAATAAAATTGATTTTACCACCCGGTCAAAGAAACCGCATGAGCTGGGGTAACAAAGACCATCACTTTTTTTTTAAATTACATCAAAACTATGAGAGGCAGGAGCCAGCAATTTATGGTGAGTAAAGCCAGAGTATAGACCTGTATTTTCCATGTTTCAATTTAAGTTTAACTTATCTAGTAAAAAATGGCATCATTTTGAAAAAAAAGTGGTCAAAGTTACCCCATTTTATGGTATAAATAATAATATAATCCATGCCTACACTGGAAGAAGGCATATATACCAGATTTAGGCATATATACCAGATCTAAAATATTATATTATATTATCATATATATAAATATATAATACCAGACACCTTCTGAAAATACCAGATTTGTGAAATCTGGTATAGAAATATACCATCTGGCAATGCTGGTTCAGCATTACTTGAAATCTACAGATGATGTTGCCATTCCATTCAGATGAAAACTGTGTCTAAATCAGAACTGTGTCGGACGGCTCCGCGGCCTGCGCCAAGTGCTGTGCAGCACGGAATCAATGACCGTGATTTGCGCGAACGCCTGCACAAAGAAAATATAATTAGATTGCTTTGCACGAACTGCGCTGACCTAGGGCTTCAAAAAAACTATATTTATGCGCGGGAAATTTCCCCGTTTACATACATCTTCCTGAGTGTAGATCATCGGTTGAGCCTCAGCCATGTTTTTAGCTCCTGAGAGGCTGAGTTCAGTCCTTTCTTTCACTTTTACCTCGTAACTCATGACGCTAGAACTTTGATATTTATATATGCCATGTTTATATATAAATATCACACTCAAAATTATTCACAATCGGAAATATGTTACAATATCACAATCGAAAATGTTATTCACAAATAAACATCAATTGCAACGCAAAATTACTTCCATGCAATGTGTACAAGGCTTTGTTTACATCTAGCGGGATTGGCAGAGCCTGCGGTGACGTCACATATCAAACAATATTTATGTCAAACAATTCAATATTCTTCTGCACCACAAATAAATAAATCTAAATAATTAGTAATGGAAAATATGTTGCTGAAACACTTTGAGAGACTGTGCCTAAGCATAATTCCATATTATTATAGTATTAGTCATCATACTAAACAATAAAGTAGTCAGGGTTGGTGATTTTTTTTATTTATTTGTTTTTTCTTTAATTTTTTCAGCTTTATTGTCTTTTTTGAGGTGTTATTTTTTATGTTGCAATTAGCTAACTAACAATAACAGTATATGGATCATAATGGATGGCTAAAAAGGGCACTTATTGCCTCCAATAATGGCCAACAGGCCAAGGTGGTGTTTACTGCTTAGGGATTTTTGGGTAAACAATTATTGATAAGTCTTTTCATTAGCTTTGTAAAGTTTGTATAGAGCAATGTAATGAGCTAAATATTGACCATTTAACTGGCTTCAATATACAAAAACACTGCAGGAATGCAGATCTTCTAAACATTGAAGTCACATAATAGATAGGTAGCTGATAGCACAGTGCACAGCACTATCAATAGATCTACTGGTTTTATGTCCTATAAATCTACCAGATTCTACCCTCTATACACACTGACTAGTAGTGACTGTAGCTGATAGCACAGTGCACAGCACTATCAATAGATCTACTAGTTTTATGTCCTATAAATCTACCAGACTCTACCCTCTATACACNATGGTGCAGATAAATTGAATGAGCACTTGATCAGACTATTGCACTTGCTGGTTGAATTCTGTTTATACTGTAATTCTGTAATACTGTAAAGAAAATAAGAAAAGAACAATATTAACTAACACAAAGTAAAATGAATGCTCTACCTGTCCACTCAATATATTATTAAAAATGAGAATAAAGATCATGAACGCAGGAAGGTTGTGCTATAAAAATAGTATTTACAACCCCCGGTAACAATAGAAACCAAGCTTGACCCTTTCCACAATTAAGCTATATTTTCAAAATACACTACTGCAAACGATTAGGGCAATATATGTAACCATAACATCTCAAACACTTTTATGGCCAGGTTCACGGCCCATCTCCAAGTTTTAGTGAGCCTAAAATATCTCAAATTTATCAATGCAGCTTGGTGAAAATTTGCACATGCGTCCAATAAGACCTAACACTGATGTTCAGGCCGTGAACAAATTTTCAATTTTGTTTTCTTTTGCGAGTTATTTGGTCCTAAATTTGCAGTGAGCCTAATAAATATCTTATCCTTGTGCACAAGCTTTCCCATATGACTAGAAAAAGAGGGCGAAAGCAAAAAAAATGATCACGCTATAAACTTCACCATTAGGCCCTATTGGACATGTGTGCAAAGTTTCATCAAGATGCATTCTTTAATTTGGGAGATATTTAAGGTTCACTGAAACTTGTAGTCCTGCTGCGTCTCAGGCTGTCAATGTGTCCAAGAGTTATATATAAATACATGCAAAAATGAAGCTGACACAAAATTAAAATAAAAAGTAAATTCTTGCAATGTTCGAAACAGTGTATTGTAAATAAACATCTTCATAATTAATTAAGTCATAATTGGTTTTGATTTGAACTAATTATATGTGCCAAGTTTAATAAAAAAATCTGGCATGCCAATAAAAATAAAGTCTTCCAGCGCCTATAGTAGCGCATTGGCAATAAATAGATACCTACATATCAAGATTGATTCAGATTTGAAGATATTATGCAGGAAGAAGTGCAAAAAATTATCATTTAGCACATTCATTAAAACCAAAGCAGAAACAGAAATACCTAGTCATGCTCACTCAAGGGCATTGTGAGAATAGTTTCGTTTTTAATTTGGTAAAAATCACGTTTGATTTAATAAACTTCTGCGTGGAAAACATGCTATGAAACGTTGTTCTGTAAGTTTGTTTTAATAAATTGTACACAGTGTCGGATCATTTGCAAAAAAATCGCACAACGCATAGTTTGCTCTAAATCAGGAATTAAATCAAAAGCAAAATCCGGAAGGGAAATCCGGATGAGCACATGAACATCTCTGGTCTCCGCTATAGACAAACAAATGAGTTATTTCTTTCCTGAACGAGCAAACTAAATCTAAACTGAATGTCCCCGCTGAACATGAAATATAGCTTGATGCTTGTGCTTGTAATGTAGTCGGTATACAGTTGCCAGCAGTACGATGTCAACTGGCGCCACATGTGGTTGTCGATGCATGTGCTTCTAGACGCACTGCCAAGTGCCGTCTTGAGTGTCAGAGGTGTCAGGTGTGTTAAAACTAAAAATATTTTTTATAGAATTTTCTATGTTAACTGAGTTTAATGAATTTTATTTTGATTGTTTAACATTGGCGTTCATAAATTTGTTCCACAATGCATAGGCTTGATTTGCGTTCAAAAATTGTATGTTTACTCCCAAAAAAAACGTGTTCACGATTGCCACTATGGCGCCAACCGGTCGCAGCATGCAGCAGCCAGCAGTGGTTGAGTAGAATTTGTGGTAGAAGGTGTAGTGACCTTGACTCTCCAATTATGACAGAGCACTCCAATTTCCCAAAAGCTCATGTTCTTTTATTTATACTAAAGAATGCCACCATGTTTATAACTGCTTCTGTCATTATATTATGTTTCATTACCCTACCTAGAAAATTGGGGAAAAATATAGAAATGCCTGGGTGGGTGTGAATTGTGATTGCCATTTCAGCCTGTTTACAACTTCATCTGTTTTTAGGGTGCTTTGGCTTTTCCAAATTCTTTTAGTAAAAATAGTTGAAATGATAGATTTTATTCAGAAGTCACCAATGAAATAATTATTTTCATTGATTTCAGATTTATTATCATTATAATAAATCTGAATTTTATTATAATAATATAATATGATAAATTTCAGAATTATTATTATTTTCCTTCATTTTTAGAAGTCACCAATGAAATCATTTTAACCTGGGATTTTAGGAAAATACTTTTAAGTGGACATGAATTAACAAGTGTAGTTCAGCACAGAATTGAAATTTCCCCCACTTATTACTAAAATCATGAGGCTCCAAACTTCAAAGTGACAATTGATAAATTTTCAACCAATTTGGAATCATGCAGCTCAATCATACACTTTTGATAACAATGAAGTGGGAATTCATCTAGGGTAAATGCATCATATTCTGACATCATGGGTAATTCCAACACTTCTCAACTTTTTCCTTTATATTAAGCTTTGTCTTAGTTCCATGCAGGATGGAATTTTAATTTCAAAGGTTCATATATTATTTAGATCCACCAAGACCACTTTTTCGACCAACATCGTTATTTGAGGCAAAAAATGAACTTCTTAAAGGCTTAAAACACATACGCTAACTTGCTCAGTTTCTATAAAGTACCTAATCACTTGGAAGTTGTATGCCTGCACCTTTCACTCAACAATTAAAATTAGACTTATAAAAATATTAGTTAGTTGAAAATTTGTCTTAAGGGGAGTGTCTCCCGAAAAATCGAAAATTTTCACTTATTGGGTTTTTACACTCATTTTAAAGCTTAGAAAATTACGCTTCTAACGAGACTAAACTTGTCTCTCTACGTCGTCTGAATGATATGTGTCTCGATGTTGTAGCTTGAAAATCCTAGGAGGAGATAGGTTTTCTAAAGTACCCCTTTTTTTTCGTTTTCTAAGAATTTCACGTTTTCTTTCAATTTTTTTCGAAAAAATTACATGAACAAAAATGTCTTAGAATTCTGTTTTACATATGTTTACCAAATTTCAGATTGATCCCTCTGTAAATTACTGAGATAAATTTTTAGGGAGACGCTCCCCTTAAGTTGACCACAATGAACTAAACTTCATTTAATAATTATAACTATGCTGCAAAGCTAAGTTTTCCATCACGCACACTAAACACGCCATTCAGATTTCAGACGAGCAGAACTACATATCACGTGGCCATGACGTGGGCCAGCGTGCAACTGAATTAAATACCTAGCTTCATTCCCACTTCCCTCTCCCGGTGTATAATCGAGCGGGAAGATCATTGCGGACCAGGGTTGGCAATGATTAAATCAAAATGATTAAATCAAGTGATTAAATCACTTGATTTTTTTTATAAAAAATCATGATTTTTTTTATTTTTTTGATTTTTTTATTTTTTTATTTTTTCATATATTTAAATATATTGAATGGCAATCTTCAATTTATATTGAGGTATTGTTATTCATGGTTTAGTATAAATGTACTATGAATGATAAATTGGTATATAAACTTGTTGACTTTAGTGTGTATTAGGTTCCAATAAATTGAATGTTTTTGGTACAGAGGCATCAAGTGAGCAAGACATTGTATGTAGCTAACAGCTTAGCTAATTCTTATAAGGCTATAAGTAGTCTTTAACTATTTGACTATTTGTTATATATTGATTACAATATACAATTTAATTGTGTTAGCTAGCTTATACAGGGTGGGGCAGAACTGATTGAACAGTTTTGAGGCGAAATAAAAGAGTAATGGAGGTACATAAAGAAGAAAGATTATTTTTCTCAAGATCAGCATAACATACCATTTAAAATACTTATGTTTTGAAAAAAATATCAGGAAGATGAGGATTGTTAGCTGCATCACACTGTTGGAGTCATTCTCAGAAGTTTCCTACAGCACATTCACACATATGGCAAGGTATGGCCATAACCTCTGCTGCAATAATCTGTTCCCTTAGCTGTGGTAGGGTGTGAGGGTGACAACAGAACCCCTTTCTTTTAGATATCCCCAAAGAAAGAAATCGCAAATGCTCTAAATCAGGTGACCTCACGGCCACTGTAAATCACTCCTCAGAGACACCAGCGGCCGTATTATCAAAACTTCGTAAGTACGCAAAATCGACTTACGAGTGGCATTGCTATGACAACGTAATACTAGCGGTGGTATTATAAAAACATTTGCGCGTAAAAAATTTGCTCAGGAAAAAAAGTTAGGCTTTTAGCTAAGACTTGCGTACGAAAGTTTTGATAATGCCAAAATTTGGGTGTATTTACGTACCACAGAACTTTTTTGTCGTAAGTACAAAAAGTTACGAAGTTTTGATAATCCGGCCCCAGATGTCCAGGAAGCATGCGTTTCAAAACATTGAGTGACATTTGGGCTGTGTGAGCTGTAGCCCCATCCTGCTGGAACCACATGTCCCCCAATGCTTCATTTTCAACAATGTGTTCCATCATGGGCTGCAAGAAATTTTGCAACATTGCAGCATAGCGATCGGAATTCACTGTTATGCTTACTTTCTCCTCTGAGAATGACTCCAACAGTGTGCTGCAGCTAACAGCCCCCACCTTCCAGATATTGTTTTCAAAACATAAGTTTTCTAAATGGTATATTATGCTAACCTCAAGGAAAATAAACTTTCTTCTTTATGTACCTCCATTACTCTTTTATTTTACCTCGAAACTGCTCAATCGGTTCTGCCCCACCCTGTATATTGAGAGGTTGAGATTGTATTGACCTTTTAGGCAATTAGAAAGATTTTCCATCCTAATACGAGTATTCTAATTAAAATATTAAATTTCAATCTTTAAATATGCGAATTTAAAACTAGAAACAAAACAATTACAATTAAAAGACTATATATAAAATAATTAAATGCAGCGAATGGATATAAAATATTTGAATTGTGCACATGTTTATTTCAAACAGTGTTAGATTTTCTCATAACTTGAGTCTTGTTTCAAGTCGTATGAGGTTTGTTTGGTTATCGTTCAGTTTATGTTTAGTATTGGTTTATTGGTCTGAATTAAATGGGAACAGTGCAGTCACTCACTCACTCACTACTAGTCAGTGTGTATAGAGGGTAGAGTCTGGTAGATTTATAGGACATAAAACTAGTAGATCTATTGATAGTGCTGTGCACTGTGCTATCAGCTACAGTCACTACTAGTTGGTGTGTATAGAGGGTAGAGTCTGGTAGATTTATAGGACATAAAACTAGTAGATCTATTGATAGTGCTGTGCACTGTGCTATCAGCTACAGTCACTACTAGTCGGTGTGTATAGAGGGTAGAGTCTGGTAGATTTATAGGACATAAAACTAGTAGATCTATTGATAGTGCTGTGCACTGTGCTATCAGCTACAGTCACTACTAGTTGGTGTGTATAGAGGGTAGAGTGGTACCTATCAGCTACCTATCTGTTGTGTGACTCTTCAATGTTTAGAGGATCTGCATTCCTGAAGTGTTTTTATATATTGAAGCCAGTTAAATGGTCAATATTTAGCTCATTATCTTGCTCCATACAAACTTTACAAAGCTAATGAATAGACTTATCAATAATTGTTTACCCAAAAATCCCAAAGTGGTAAACACCACCTTGGCCTGTTGGCCATTATTGAGTGCAATAAGTGCCCTTTTTAGCCATCCATTATGATCCATATGCTGTTATTGTTAGTAGGCTAATTGCAACATAAAAAATAATGCTCCAAAAAGACAAAAAAGCTGAAAAAAAAATAAAATAAAATCAAATAAATAAAAAAATCATCGATTTTTTATTTTTCTGATTTTTTAAAAAAATAAAAAAAAATCACCAACCCTGTTGCGGGCGGTAACCAAGTCCGACTAATCATTCGTATATTTAGTGCAAGAGAATGATTAATTATGTTGTTTCTGATCAAACAAATGAAAATTCAAACAAATTATTTTGTTACTTTGACTTGGTTTATTATGAAACTCTGTTGAAATAAATCGAATGATGTTTATTTATTTCCATATGAGGGATTAAACAATTGCAAATCAATTTATTATCCTTTAAATAAAAATCTTTGCATCGAAACTCTTGGACGATGTACCTACGGCAATATTTGTACACCGTTAATCAGCATTATCAAGAGCCGAACATCAACCGATTGTTGGAAATAACCATCCGATTGTTGGCCGCTAATATGTCGCATTGTTCTACCCATTACACCCAATAGAACCTAAATAAACTTTGTTCATCAAAAGGACAAAAAGCTTATATCACGCTTACGTGATAGTTCAATAAATTTTAAAATCTTCTCCAGTCATGATGTTATCGTGTGAGTCTCAGCGCACCGCGAGTTGCAATTTATCCCCTCTTATAACCGGAAGGGCCACGACAACGAGAATGAATAAATATTTGTGGAAGCGCAAATTCTTGTCTAAATTGAAGGTTTGAAAGCTTTAAGGTTTTAAATTTTATTAGGAAACAATATCAAATGAACAAATTAAGATTTGAGGTAGGCAAAAATAAAATCCAAAAATCACTAATAAGGGAAGGAGCACAGGCCGGGTTAATGTGGACTTGACATTACCGTGCCAGCTGTAAAAATAAATGAAATTAATAAAATAGCAAAGGATGTATAATTTAAGAAGCTGTGATTGAAATGATTAATTAGTAATCAAGCACTGCAGGGTAAAGTGAAGGCAAGGGACTTATCAGTTAACCTTAACAAAGCAAGCAAGGGATATAGTCATAATTAAATGGAATCAAAACAAGTTCAGTTAAACCAAAGAACCAAAAGGGTTTGCAAGGTAAACACGGTTGAGAATGCAATGACAGACTATTAAGTATAGTTGACTAGGTATTTGTTTAAAATAGGAATCATGAGAAAATGCAATAGTTAATGTAATGAATCAAAGAATCATAATCAATCAAGAACCAATGCCTTATTTACAAAAACACAAGTTAATTAAAATACAGACAAAACATATATATATATACAAGGGTGAACATTCACTAACCAGCATGGCTAAGCACGAGTGGTCAGGACTGTCAGACCGCTCTGTAACAGAGACTGAAACAGAAGAGGACAAAGACATTGAGGTGAGGTAAAAGCAAGGCCGGAGGCAAATAACAAGGATAAATAAGCACAGATAGGCTGTGCTACACAAGCCACAAAAGCCTCCCGGCAACAATGAGACTTAAATTCATACTCATAGGTGGTCTTGAATTTGTGCATTGCGTTATGCAATTTGTAGAATTATAAATTCTAAATAGGTACAAACTTTTTGAAAATAATTCTGAAAGCATAACATCTATTGAATTCTAATACGGATCATTAATTTTAGCATCATATTTCCAAAAATCAAGTATTGCATTTCTTTTAATTTAAAAACATTCTTTTACATCAAAAACAACGAATTTTTCTTGCCGCTACTATGATGATTGACGAATGATGATCTCACTCGTATAGCTAAAAATTTTAAATTTAACAATTTTGTAATTTCAAGGACTCCATTGATTACAGAACTTTAGTTTTCGCAATTGTATTCAAGAAAAGTTTCTGAAATAGTAGGAACATTTCCATTATCATTCTGAAATAGAAGCATCATTTCCGTTCTTATATATAAACAGGATTAATAAATACCTATCAAATCCATCCATTGTCACTCAATTTGAGATGTATGAATGACAGTTTTACTTTCATTCCTATGACGCTCATTTTTACCGGTTGAAGCTGTAGAGTTAAATTCAATTAAACAAGTAATTAAAATTAAATTTTATTAAATTAAATTTTATCATTTAATACACTAGATGGTACATGCTGTAGAATTAAATTCTATTAGAAAAATGTTGAATTGAAAATCTGATTATATTTTTGAATTAAAAATTAATTTTTATTAAATTAAATTGTATTATTAATGCACTATATGGTACATGCTCTATGTTTTATATAATGAAATAGTTTCCCCTTTTAAACAACAAACATTTTATAAAAGACACAAAATGTTCAAAAACTCGCAATGGCAGACAAAATCATTCAGAATTTGAAGTGAATTTATTAAGATAAATTAAACATAATAGGGCAAAAAAATGGAAAAAAATTCAAATCTGGAACATATAAATGGATTTTTATAATTAAAAAAAAACTTTCAATCATTTAAATCTCATTATGGAATGTGGATCAAGTCTATTTATTGTGAAATCAAACTTGACACAACCACAACAAAAGCGTGGGACACCATCTTGTCATACGTAAACATAGAAGCACGATGTGAACGTACGCAGTGAAAGAGTGACAGTTTATCTCATAATTTTGTGTGATATTGAAAACCTTTTTGGTATTGTCCAATCCTGAGAATTTTTTGCAAATGTGGATGTTTTTTTTTATTTTAGAACATATTAATTGCAAAAATTTGTCCACTACCCTACAGATACACGAATAGTTAACTTGATTGAGGCATTGCCAACACAGGATTGGATGTCAAACCACGCGCGATTTCGGAAGCACGGCAGTTTCTAATGAGCTCAGTTTATCAATTTTCACTGCAGTGGAAGGTGGTGTAACATGGTAGGGTAGTTTTTTTGCTACATCTTCTCATGTTTACATGAGAATATATTACCTATACAGAATTCCACACTGGTGACATCATACTATTGTGCGCAATATTTCCACAGAACACTAGGTCTGGTGGGAAAATGTTAAGATCTGCAGAGCGAAGGTCCACGTCACCCAGTGAGAACATCGAAAAATGTGTGAAAGTTGATAGTTGACCTTGCTCTACCAAATAATGATAAACTGTTGGTGTAGAAAGAATATTATGGTTTGAGACTTTTAAATAAGTCTGTGAATATATTAGGAATCCTTTAAGTATACTTGTAATTGCTGATTTTAAGTGGTAAATAAATTAATAGATGATTGATTTAAGAGATGGTTTTAGACAAGTAAAAACTAATTCTGACACAGCTCGGAATTAGACACACACAGCTTGTTCCGAGCTGTGTCATATTCCAATACAGCTCACACAGGGTATCAGAATTCCAACACAGGGTTTCGGAATTACGAATTGTGATTTTGAAGCGCTGTTGGAATTAGTCTCACAATATGCTGCATTTAGTCACACATGTGTCAGAATTCAGCAATTTTGTAGATTTGAATTCCAAAGGCTTTTAAATAAATATGGCAACAGTTTGTGACGTTTCATCATTGCTGGCGCATAGTGTGGTGTTTTGAGAGTGACGTAAACCAATCAGCACTGGAGTTGCGCATTCGGTGATCTATTTATAGCCATTTATTTCTTGCTAGGTCCTTAAGGTGTTGGAATATGGTGTGTTTACCCTAATGGGATCTTGCTGCTCCAAAAATAATTTGAAAACTCTAGTGGTACTGTGGTGGCCTTAATGATATATACCGGTATTGCATACCAGGTTGACAGGTTCTATGATATGGAAACTAGATTAGAATTTTCCTACTTGCTCTCTGTTTTTCCAAAGAAATCTTGCAGCTCCAAAGTAACAAATTTTTATTACATTTGGAATCTTTTGGACCAATTGTACTGTTTTATTACCAATTAGATAGGAGGTAATTGATCTAGCAGAATTTTTGGCTCAAAGAATGACAGGAAAGCTAAAGTCATGGCTCAATTGGTTATATTACATGCCACTGCATGGTGGGATTCCAGCAAATGCACAGTCACATTGCTTGACCCCAACTAGCGTAGTGCTACAGCCTACAGCCAGTTCTGTGGACTGGAGGGCTAGTAATTCCTCATTTTCATTATAGGGCAACAGATGTAGAGCCCCAGCATTTGGGAATTGATAGAACTTTTTTTTTCAGCTGAACTGCATTGAAGAGTGTGACTATCTACATGGACTTCAATCTCTGGCAGCACTTGCTGGGGATGGTCTAGATGCTGTAACTACCATTCTGGAGTTTGCTGGCAATGATGTGGGAGGAAGTGGAGCATTACTGCGGATACTCTCTTGGTATTTGCCTCACCAGAAGCTTTATGTCCGCTTGGCAGCTGTTGGAGCTCTCAGGTTTGTGCAAACTTAGTCATATTTTTTAGTTCAGACTAGACTATGTTGTGCACATATGCTGTCATTTTCATTAATATTATGATTTTGTGTACCACTCTGTTAACTGTTCTTTGATTCATCACTTTTCTTACACTATTTTTATGTGATAGGTATTAATTAGTTGCTTGTAATCATTATTACAATTGTGATTTATCATGCTATTTTATCAGTGAAAAACTGATTCATAAGTTGATGGGTTACACCAGAAACCAAATGTTTCTGGCTAAATGATCCTTCAAAATTACTTTCTATGTTCTTCAATATTTTTCAGGAACTTGAGTTCATGTGGCAGTTCTTCCCACATAGAACTGCTCCTTCAGAGTGATGTTCTTTCTAAACTCTGTCAAATGGTGCCTAATTACCTGGAAACTCTCATGAGTCCAACTATTAATGAGGCATCTGAAGTTGCTGAAATATTTTCCATCCTGGAACAGATTGCATTCATATTCTACAACCTTTGGTAAGTAACTGAATATGTATATACCGGTATAGATAAAATTTGAATTTAGGCCCTTTGCTTCTTTGATCTGTGAAAATAGTTAAGAACTGGAGGTATAAATGCACTACTATTTTCTTTATGTATGATTTCCTGATTGTTTCACTTGATACCTACTCATTTAAAATTACTTTGTTTTTCTGTTGTTCATTGACCTATCAAAACTACTAGTGAAGCGAGTGCCGAAGCAACAACAGTTGTGAGTGAGAGCCCTGGTGTCTTGCAATCCCTGGTGCAGCTGAGCAGTGCCTCCCTTACAAAATCTCTGCCCCACAAAACTCCCGACTCGTGTTGCCTTGCAGTCAACCTTGCACTTCTGTGCCTGTCTGAAGACAACCCTCCTGTAAGTATTGTTGCCTGTTGAAATGGTAGGCCTGTAATTTTATAATATGGCAGTTGATTTCACTAGTTGGCAAATATTGTTTGTGGCAAATAATTTTTCAAGTTGTGCCTGCTGAAGTCATAATACAAATCAAATTTAAAAAGATAAAACCAAACTGTGAAGGTCGAGTATCTGGCTTACAGGCCTTCAAAAAATATTTGACTGCCCAGTCTTTTTTGTTATTGAACTAAAATACTGTATTGCTAAAAACTATTGCTTGATTCACTTTCTCTCATTTTTCCTACTAATGTCTAACAAAAAATATGATTTTCAGGTTTGTGATGAATTGGAAAGTTACACAGAACATCTGATGGAGGTTATAAGACAAGAAGATGCCTCATCATTTTCCAAAGAAATTGATGCTACTAATGCATTCAGACTCTTCAATGCACTCACTGTTTCTGGTAAGAATTTGCGATGAAAGGGATAATTTTGAAGTTTATCAAGAGCAGTTGGATCCTGTAATTTGGTCATAAGCTAGCAAATCATGCCTTCTAAATGATCTGATCCTCAAGTGTATACTGTAACATGTGAACATAATATACTCGTGCTAAAAATCTTGTTTCCATCGCCATAGATCACTGATTTTAGTTACTTGAGTTTCAAACCCTCTAGCTTATAACCTATTTTTTTCTCAGGTATCTTGGTGAATCTCGACACGTGCGGAGCGTTAGATGAGTTTGCGACGCTGCTAACAAACCTTGTAGAAAGAGCTCTCTCAGTATCCCCTCACCAGCTCCTCGTGCAACATGTGGCTGCTGTGCCTCTTCCTCTACAAGAAAACAATACTACTGAGCCGCACAGTCCCATACTATCACCTGATGACCTGAACCAGTGGTCAATTATGGGAGATTCCAACACGTCACAACTGAATGAGAAACATGAGACTTCAGATACTAATGGCACCACAAATGTTGATGGCAGTGAAATGATTGACGGAGATGAGAACGAAGCAACTGACAAAGAAATTGTGTTGCATTTTGAACAGAAAAACGCCGAGCAAGATAATGGGTGCTTGTCCAGCAAAGGCTGGAAAGCCGTGGAGTATTGGCTTGAGGCTCAACAACTGGCATTAGAATTACTCAACAACCTATGTTGTGGTTCAGGTTGTTATACCTTGCTAAATTGGTTATTTATTGAAGCAGTAAAAATATTTTATTGTCACTTACGAACTTTTCATCAATCTACGAGCTAGAAAACTTAACAATTAATTCAAAATTGGTTATTATTTACGGTTATAATACCTCATGCATTTGTGCATTCGCTGATATTTTTCCATTCATGGAAGTGAGTGAATATGTCTCGTGAGAATATTTTCATGTATTCACTTATTAGGATTATGCCGACATCGTTTATACTTTTCTTTGTACTCACAGACAAAGATTCTTCAGTAGTTGACAAAAGAAGGCCAACCCTCGAAGAAGACGTTGAAGAAGACATGGACCAAGAGAAAGATTGGGAGCCATGCGAGGAAACAGATTTAGAGGTGAGGCACATCTTTACTCCAAAAAATTCCTTTGCTTGATGCTTTTTAGCGCATTTTTCTCATTTATGGAAAAAATGCACTATTGTGCTCGCCATGTCCGTCTGTCCGTCCGTCCGTGACTTCACGTTTTCGTCGGCGAGAAAACGCGCTCTGTCACTCACTGCAGTGAGTACTGAGTTATATTTTTTGGACTATATTCACATTTCTGTCAATCACGGGACGACTTCTGCAATATTTCGTCACGGTCGTAATTAGGCATACTATACCCTTAACGAACAACTGCTCTTTATTATCATGCCTTCAGTCAGCCACAGGCTCCAATTTCTCCAATATTGAATAAAATATCAAGTATCCGTTGCTGCTTCTTTTTACAACACTTCTCTTTAACTTCACTTCTTGTTTGTCTGTCTGTCTGTCTGTCTGTCTGCTACAAATCTTGTAATCAAAATTTAATACACTTCTACTTATCCAATAGATCTGAAATTTTGCACACTTGTGTAAAGTTGGAGACAATGCATGAATCAAATGTCAAAATAAAAGATTTTAAAAATTAAAAAAAAATTTTTTAATATTAAAAAAAATTGAAAAAATAATTTTGTCAGCTACAAATCTTATAACTGATATCTGACACACTTTTACCTGTCTGATTGATCTGAAATTTTGCACACTTGTGTGAAGTCAGAGGCAATGCATGAATAAATTAATAGAATGAATAATTTATAAAAAATTATATATTAAAAAATTTATATATTAAAAAAAATTTAAAAACTAATTTTTTAATTTGAGAATTAAATGAGAAATTCATTGTACATTTGTAAGATTGGAGACACTGGATTCTTTGGAAGTGAAAAAGTAATTTTTAAACGCATATTATTAGATCTCACCTTGATTTGCATATCAGGGGCGTCAAATTTTCTATCTGAAGTTGTGACACCTAAGATTTGATAACAAACTAATACTTTGGTTTTGTGAGCAAGATTGATTACTTCCAAGTTAATTGATCAAATCCAAATTTTGTTTATAGCGTCATCGAAATAATGTTAATTTTCACCTGTGAAATACTTTTCAGGAAAAAATCGTGAAACCTCTGCTGGAAAAGCATCAGCTTTTCAAACGAATTTTGGCGCTACTACAGCCTCTTCCTCCTGAGCTACAAAGTGTGGAAGACAGTAAATATGCGAAGCAGCTGCTAACGCTGTGAGTGATTACCTTATTTTTTGTTTTGGGTTGTCAATGTTTGCGTATTGGAAGCAGAATTTCGTTTAACATATAGATGTACACGTTTGAAAGGCATTCGATGTGATAACAATTTTCATCTGGCGGAAATTAGCAATGCTTTCTGAATAATTTTAAATGTAAAACTGGCAGCCACAAATGCTACGACCCTGATTTGAAGAATCAGGAAATCTGAAGTAACTAGTCTGGAATCTGAAGTAACTTACTATAAGATTGTCTACTGATAAGTCTATAATTTCACACTTTTTTCAGAGTAACTGGAGTTCGCGTCAGAAGTCTGTCAACCCTACAGGCGGTTCTGGAATTGCTGGACATGGATCAGCTCGGAGGCCCAGCCAGTCTCTTTGAAACTTGGACCGAGCTGGGGAGACTGGCATTTGCTGAGCAGCAACAGCAAAAAAGTGAGTAATACCTGAGAACTGAAAAATCCAGTTACATATTGGGAAGTTGAGGTTTTTCAGGTTTTCTTGCCTTTTATAGTTTCTGTGGATCAATCCAAGTCCCAAGCCACAAACAAAAGGTCGTCGTAAGGATGTCAAATAATTTATGTATAATCCTATCAATATTGCCAACTATCATTAGTAGAAATGTTATACTGGACTGATTTTCTGCCATCAAGACTTACACTTGACGCCCAATAAAGTATTGACATAAGAATCATTTCACAGCAGCTGAGGGCGTTTGCTGTAAAAGATCGCCATTGGTCATGAAGTCACGTAACTCAGTTTGAACAGTAGTTTAATTACCTTGTTTAATGGAGTTATCGCCTCCACTAAAAGTATAAGTGATAGGTGATTGTTTTCATAGGTGATTGTTTCTCCAAGTGATTGTTTTCATGTCCTTCATGATACTAATTGAATGCTTGTTAATAGTCGACAGCGACGTACATTCTCTTTGCTGAAAAAAATACTAGATTGGATTGCGATTATAAACGAAAAAAAATAAATAAAATAAGTGCAGCCTTGTTTACCTATCTGTCGGCCAACACGTCTCTCATTGTGAAAAAGTAGAAACTTTTTTAAACCCATCCTTTTTAGTCCTATTATTAAACAAGCAAATTATCATAAATACCAGCATTATCAAATAAATATTGAATACAATTTTGAACTAGATAAGGGAATTAAAAATGAGCTCGATTTTTAAAAATCTCTTTTTTGACACCATGATCTGTCGTCACGCATTGCATTGATGTTCAGTTGAGGCCGGTATATTGGAGGGCGCGACTGGAGCCATGCGGGCCGTCGTTACCAAATTCAGCCCCGAGCACGCCAGCCATCTGTCGGCCATCACTGCCAGCGAATTGCAGGTAAAAGTCAACACTTTTTCAGAATAAAGATAAACTTTTTCCCAGCACTCACTTGCCGATCCTTTAGTTTTTAGTTCCTACCTGTGGATGTGTAAAAAATTTCCAGGTATGAGATGAAGTTTATATTTTGTCCGCGTTTTATTATGTATCCCCATTCTACCAATGATTGATTCTAATCATTATAAATTGGTGAAGGTTTGGCGATTTCAACCTATAATGCAACGCTTTTCCTTGATTCTAGATTTTGCAAGTATAAGTATGAATTAGAGGTTCGATGTTATGCTGTATTGACACACGCAGGTGCTGTTCAGCGTTGGACTATCAAGCAGTGAGGCGGGAGTGCGGCGTAACCTGGCGCGGTTGGTGGGCGTGTTGGGCTGCCTCCTCCTGACTCAGGGCAGCGCCCAGGACCTCATGAGGGATCCTGCTAAAAGTGTCCTGCTCACTGCCACTGAGTTCCTGCTGCAGGTTTGTGACAAGTGCACATTTTATATTTCCGATCGTTGATTGTGATTGTGGAAAAGTAGAGAAATCAGTACAATAGCCTGCATTTGGATGCCGAGACTAGTTCGGAATTGACCATCAACGATGTATGATGAGAGCATTAGTCGAGAAGGTACATCCGCATGTTACAACACTTCTCTTTATCTTCACTTCTTGTTTGTTTGTTTCTCTTTATCTTCACTTCTTGTTTGTTTGTCTACAAATCTTATAATTGATATTTAACATACTTCTACCTGTCCAATCGATCTGAAATTTGGCACACTTGTATAAAGTTGGAGACAATGCATGAATCAATTGACAGAATATATAATTTTAAAATTTGATTTTTTTTCTTAATTAAAAAAAATGGAAAAAATAATAATTTTTTCTTCTACAAATCTTATAATCAATATTCAACACACTTCTACCTGTCCAATCGATCTGAAATTTTGCACACTTGCGCAAAGTCGGAGACAATGCATGAATCAATTGACAGAATTAATAATTTTGAAATTTTAAATTTTTTCAGATATTAATATTGAAAAAAACTTGAAAATTAATTTCTAATAATATATGGAAATAAAATTAGAAATTCATTGTAGATATGTAACTTCGGAGACACTGTATTCTTTAGAAGTGTTGTCTTTAAAAAGCAATTTTTAAAGGCATATTTTATCTCTGCTGTTGAAGCATGCCAATGAATCTACTACTGGCCTGATGTAACGATAAAAGGAATGTCAGTTTCTCGGTCGTCCAGTAATGCTACGAAACAAGCAATTTCGAATAATATATTTCTCAGGTCATTATTATTATTATTATTATTATTATTATTATTATTATTATTATATTTTTTATTTGCCAACTGACAAAGATCTTCCTGTAAGTGCCGAGGCTTTGGACGTCATCATCGACCTATACTCTGATGACCGCACAGATTTCCTGGCCGCACAATGCGATCTGGTTACGAGACTGCGCAACATCGTGCACTATTTCAACGCTCGCTATAAACAAAACAAGAAGAACCTAGCAGAGCACCGAGTGTTGCTTATCACTGTAAAGGACAACTTACCAGCCTTTATTAAGTACAAGGAACCTCGTGTGCTTAACGCTGATCCTTCTAAGCCACATGCCAGCAAACCTCGGCCTGGAGGACCCAAAAATAAACAGAAGAGTAAACGGAAATAACCTGCTTCTATTTCGGAGTATGAGTAAACGTAACTCAATTCATTGATGTTTAATTCTTGAAAATGTCGTCATCTAATTTTATTTCATAAGGCAATTGCTCTCTGTTGTTATTAGCGTTCGAGAAATTATCATGAAATTCTCGTTGATAGCATTTTTCGCACACTTTGGCGTTAGCATTTTTATGCTTTTATTTTTAGCTTCTTCAGTTGATATTTATACTTTAACAGCGTCAGAAAGCTCAAAATTGGGCAGCCTTGAGATACGAGGATGACCGACGTAAACTATGCGCGTTTTCCCAAACGTACGTCCTGCCAGATCGTGCGAGTTTCTTTAAATTATCGTTGTATAGCTGCAATAACATGTCTGCAGTTGGTTCTAGTTCGTATCTACTTGATAACTCCACATAGATAATTTGGTAGTGTTTATTACTGTCTGGTCGTTTGAATAATTTCTTGAAGCGATGAAATTAGTTGAAATAGTGATTGAGAATTGAAAAAAAGATTGACAAATACACCGCTGACGAAAGTCGCTTCTCAAAGAGTAATGTATCAAAATCGTTACGCGGGTACGAAAGCTTGACGAAGTGTAGTTTTTGATCGTGTATCCAGATAAGCGAGGTGCTGAAAAAATCGATTTTGAGGAAAATATAGCAGATGCTGCTATGGATAGACATTCATTGCTGCTGTTGCTTCGGAATCTGCTCGATCAGAGTACAACAAACGTACCAACAGAATAATTCGAGGACGGTCTACTTGCGGCGGCGAGGAGAGAGAGTGGCTTGTGGCTTCACGCTATTCCTTCAGATGCTCTTGGAACACTTCTAGATCCCGACTCCTTCCGCGTCTCAATTGCTCTTCGAGTTGGCGCAAATGTATGCGAACCCCTTAGGTACTCGTAGGAGCGTCTGATCAGCCCAAGCAGTTTATTGGATGTATTAACTGGCGTTTCAATATGCCTATAAAATTTTAGCTCCTTGTCGACACAAACTCCAAGATCTTTTTCCACGCAAGACTTCTCAATCATAACCCTCTCGTTGCAACCGTGTTTTCTCATGCTGTAAGCTTGCTGTTCATTGTTCTTGCCGAGGTGAAGTACTTTACACTTGTCAGCATTAAAACGCAGCTGCCACGTATCAGCCCAATCAACTAAACTATCAAGATCATTTTGCAGTTGCATTTTATTTGACGCATCCTTAACTGTATTATAAACTTTAGTGTCATCGGCATACATGGAGCATACGCTTGACACTACTTCTGGTAGATCGTTTATAAAAGAGACGAACAAAACAGGTTGAACTAGTATATAATTTAAGTTTTTAACCATGGCGTTACCGATGCAACTTGCTGAAGGGACGACGAAAAATTACAGTTACTAGATGGAATAAACAAGATACCTATCTAGATGAAATAAACAAGTGCAATCATTTGACTGGACACTGGAGTATAGTTCTGACAGAGAACAGGCTGGTGGACGCATTTGTCGCCACAAGTCTTAACCCCAACCGTAAAAAAAACTGGAGTATAGAGAATGTACAGATACTGTGACCGTTTATAGATCAAATAAAACAGCAAACAAATTAGAACGTAAATTATTTCTATTAATGATGCACCCCCTCAAACCATTATTTATTGGTTTTCATCTTGTACACGTTTGCTATTTTTTTTAGTGGCTGAAAATGAGAGATAATTCAACTTTGTGTGATCAAATATATTCAAAGCAGCGTTTCATGCATCGTTTGTACATAAAAAGAGACTAGACCGTGTGTTATTGCCACTGATTTTGTCATTTTGCTGTTATTGGAATTTGGGCTCGTTATAAGTTCCCACACTAGATATTAACTGTATAAATTTTGTTTATAGTACTGAATTTTACTATCGCTAACAATGAGCTTATCTTCTAAAACGTTCATGACATCCTGTTTTTCATCCACGTGTTTTCAAATCAGGTTCTTCAGCTCGAAAACACGTGGTGCAGCCTGCTTCCGCTACACTGGCTACAGATGCATACCGATTGCACAGCACACAAAAAGGCTTTTGTGAACATCAGCTATCGACTTGCGTTAATGATCAATTATTGTATTTCAAATTGGGCTTTTAATAATTATGATACCACTTATAATACTTGAGTTATGTTTTTTTTTTCTTTATGAAAGTTAACAATATGTATTAAATGTTGTTAATTTATATCATTATCAGAGATGAAGCCTTGCCCGGGCTACTTATAAACGTTCTAGGCATTTTTAAAGAACTTTTTTTTATCAAAAATCATATATTTCCCTGTTCCAATAAATTATCCTGAACAAAAGTTCGTAAAAAATTGTCACGGATATTTACATGATAATTGTGGTGCTACTAAAGAATTTTTTTGCCCATCTTTAAGAGTATCTTCCGGTTGAAGTAGAATATGTAATGCAGTGCAACATACAGTTCAAGGTCACAACGTTCGCCAACCTACCGGATCTCGAGAAAAAATATACTAAATTTAACAAGGTACATTTAATGTGAAGACGATTTGGGCCATTTTTCTTTCTTTATAATATATGTTATGACAATTGGTTTAGTTGCGCTCTACCTTATATGTTCAAGCAAATAATTTTAACTCCTGTTAACGTGTATTAACAATTCTGTGGGTAAACTTATTTTGTACGTCGAGTTTCGAGATGCCGCTAAACACCTGAATACCAACGTCGTAGTACCAGAATAAACCGTAAATTTGTAAAACTACTACAATCGTTTCTTTGTCTACTTCTTTCTCACCCCCCTGAGGTGACTCCGTCTACGCCACACCCCCACTACCACCCCAGACCCAGGCGCCTGACCCCAGCTACTCCCGCTCCCAACTATCCCCCAAAATTCCCTCACCTCCTCCTTGTCTCCACGCTCCCTATTTATTTACCCTCACTGCACCCCCATCTATGAGGGAGGTCGGTATACGCAGTGTGTCGGCAGCTTTGGTGTCTATCAAATCGATAATTCCTCGATAAATTCACTTTTCTTCGATATCTTACATTTTTTGTCCACTGCGTGAAACAATATTCATCGATCCTTATTCAGACGGTTACCAACAGCAGAAAACGGATCTACCAAATTGAGAACTTTCAATTTCCAGGGCAACCAAGCATTACCGTCCGTCGTACTTGCATTTAAAATAAGTTTTTTAATTGTCTTTTTATTTATACAAGCAATCAAAATGTGAAAAATTGAGCCGAGTTTTACAAATGCTTTGAGATAGAATGGACAAGAGAGAAAATTCAGCATACAGATGTTCAGAATGAAATAATAAAGTAATAATAAAAACGTCGATACGCTTTTTTTTCTTCTTCCATTTAATAGTTACCTAGGTGTTCGAAATAAATCACATATGAAGCCAATTATACAAGTGTTTACAAGATATTTATAAAAATAATTGTAAAACCGGTGTTCAAAAATAGTTTCTCGCTAAAGCAGTGCAGTTGATTGCTGACACTTGCAAAAGTGCTCCGATGCTCGGTATGCTTCATAAAAGTAACATCTGTCGTGCCAACATCAGAAAAAGAGTGCCCACAATTTGGCTTCAACCAAAATCAAATGATCGCAACTCATACTGAAAACTTAGCAAACATGCTACTAATGAAAACTAGTGGAATGCCGTCAATTTGAATTTTTAATTGAGGTATGCCATTACAGTAATTTGGAATATGATATAAATATAGATTTTTTTGTGTAATGATGTTATCGCATGATTTCCAGATGTGCATTAGAAAATATCCATACTAGAAAAGATGCGGCCGGTGCAGCACATTTGCATTTGTAGCTACATTTTCATAATTTTTGCTCAATTTATAGCGCGTAAAGAACGTGCTCAGGAACACGGCATGATTCGAAAATTCGCCTTCGGAAAATCACGCCAACATGTTACCATCATGGAAGTTACTCGCATTACATAATTATTAATTACTAATAGTAATCGTAGCAAGTTGTTTGTCGTCTGCTATGGCAGATGTGGGCTAGTGTGGGCTAGCTACGCATGCGGTCAGTTACCGTAGAACATATTTTGCTTCCTAAATACATTTACACGTAACGATTTAATGCAGTTCTCAATAGTTCAGTAACATTTTATTTGTCTAACGTTTTCAATATACTTTTGAATTCTAGCCAGGAGTCAGTTCATCATTTAAAGAAGCAACATTCTCATTCTGTTTTCATCGAACGTCATATTCATCTGAGTTATATTTTTTTCAGATTTCCTAAAGCTGTAAATTAAATTTGAATGCACAGAATATTTACAAGGCCCTTAAAAAAACAAGCTTCCAATGAGGCCGTCCGTGGCGATGAAATTATTTAACTTTACTGAGTTTTCAGCAGAGTTTGCAACATGTGGTTTACTTTAAAATATTTTGTGTATAAAAGTGCCGTAACCTAGTGCTGGTGTTCAACTTTAATATTATTCGAGATCCTTTTAAAAATTCAAATATTTTTAATCATAAACACGTTGCTGAAAAAAGTTTGTAGATCTTAATAACTGAATTTGCTTCGAAACAAGTTCTGGGTTGCACTCCAAATTTCTTTCATTACTCCATAGTCCATAAACACTTAAACGTCAGGACAAAAATTTCGTGTTTTCAAAGACATATCGATATCTTGATCAAAAGTTCAAGTGGTGTGTCCGATGCGGTTGTGGTTGCGCAGACAATTAATATAATTTTGCTTTAATAAGCGCTAAGGGTCAGGAATGGCACGGCCAAGCTAGATATCGACGACTTGACTGGTAACTCACCAGCACAACTCGCATTTAAGGCTATTTTTTTATAATTCATATGCAGAGATGTCATTATCAGTTTTAGCACAATTGTTAAAAAAATATTGATGAAAAATATATTTCACCACGTAAAAAAAAACGTGACGTGGACCCGTTCTCGGGATTTCCTCCTTCACTTTTTCTTGTTTTATTGATCACAGGATATAAAAAATTAACAGGTGTCATCACTTTTTAAAAATAGAACCAGCAACCAACAAACCATCTGCTTGAAGGAAACGAGAATCTTCCCAGATGGTAAACTACATTTTCGGCAAGATGCCAACCGCGCTGCATTCGAGCTGATCCCATTAAATGAGCCATAATAACTACGTAGACTAATGATCCCACAAATATTGCTAGGCGAAATGCCGAAACAATCAGCTTATAGCATTAATTTATTAAAATAGCGTCTTTTCATTACTATTTACCATAGAAGCAAATACCGTACGAAAAATTTTCAATGCAAAGTTTAATATCGGCTGAGATGTAGCACGAATTTGTTCGTGCACGCCAAAAGCGGATATTGGCTGAAGTAATTTCAATGAATTAGCGCGTAGCATGAATTAGTTAGAACTGCTTCGTTGCATCACAGGTTATGCTGAACGTTGAAATTTTTCCTAAGCTCTACGTATTTTACTGCAACATGCACCAGAAAGAAGCAAAGCAGCGAGTGTACTTACCGACTTACCGAGGCTACCAAGGCGCGGTTAACAAGCATGACGCAAGCGCTCCCTCGCCATAAAGCTGTGCGTAGGGTTAAGAAACTTAATTCACAGCTGCAAAATTACAAATCGAAAGTTGGCATTCCATAGGTTAATAGCGCAGTTTTTTAAAAGGGCAATATTCTGCCCTTTCGGCCAATCAGTCTGTGAGATAGTTTACAGAGTGTCAATCTTCATGTTACATTCATTGTGCCATTCATTAAAACAACAAACAATAATATAAAGTTAATTTGAAGAAATCTCATTTGCGTTGAAGGATTTATCGAAGGAATATCATTCATATTATTAGTATTACGTTATTCTAAAACCCTATTCTAAGAAATTTGATTTAGTTTTATTAGAAGATTCATTAAGTAATAGACTTAATGTCTAATTGACTTAAATTAAGTTTTCACAATATATAAGGTCATAAATTGATCTTGTCCTTAAATTTATTTAAAGATTGTAAATATCTTTATTATTCGTGATAGTAATTATAATCAATAATGAGGATTCTTCTCGTGATACTATTTCTCTTGATTAGAGAGTCAATCGGCCATTGTTTGACTCTAGTTACATAAGCATTGTCTTCCCCTTTCGTCATGAAAACGTGACAGCAGACGACGGTTCTAAATGATGCTTACTTCTCGATCATAAATATAGATGATAAAAATATGTCACATGTTTGCTCAGAACGCTTTGCCTTCTGAAATGATACGCGTAAATAGGTTAGTATGCCGAGGTAGCGTGAACTTCTCCCCGATCTTTCGCAATCACGTCTCCAGCTGACGAAGTTAGACGTCGATAACTGAATGAAAGCTGTACAAATAACACAAACTCTTGTAAAACAAATTACATGTTCCTTAGCCTAATCGAAACACGCCGGTAAAATGGACTTATTATGTAAGTCTGCTGTGTGCTAATCATGCACAACTACAAGATATGCTTGCCTTGAAATCGTTCTCTTTTAAGACGCACTATTGAAACCTAATCATGTGAAGTTTAAAGACAGATGACGGAAAAGTCTGTGTTCTCGGTTGGAAAGAAAGGAAAATATATACATTTTCACGTAAAATTTAGCCTTGAGGCTCATTTTTTTTCGATGTGCAGATTGCAGAACATGCAGGAATGAATTTTCTACACCGACGCATGCGAAGTCTATACTATGATGTAAATTGTAACTAAACGATCCAGGTCACTTGCGAATGTGAAAAATTATGTCGTCTGGCAATGGTATGAATGGTTAGCGCTAATTTCAAAACCATTGCCAGAAGCTTCTACGAGCTTTAACATTTTACACAACAAACTAGATAGTTGGTGGTGTCCAGACACTTACTGAGGCTGCTACATTTATCACCACCGTTTATTGGTACTGCGAGGAACCGTTGGATTTAGCCATATTTTTTATATACATTCTTTTGCTTGGTACAAATATTGATGCATGAAAATATGGTCACAACAATAATGTGCGATATTAAAAATTGAGATAAATTCTTAATCAAAATTAGAAAAAGGTTGGAATTTAATTTTATTTTTATGATAAAATTTAGATTCAGTAAAGTACATGAACACCTACAGGGTAGTGAAATTTAGATTCAGTAACGTACATGAACACCTACAACTAGGGTAGTGAACAAAAAATTGCTCGAAATAAGCCGTCTCACTAATTTTAATTAGTGACGCTATTAGCTGTCACTAATTAATATTAGTGCCTGATTCGGGCACTAATATAATTTATTAATAATATATTATATTAGATCCCGAAATTATATATTATAGGTATAATTATTATATATATTACTATATAATATATATTATTAATATATATTATAATTAATAATATATAATAAGGCACTAATTAATATTAGTGTCTTATTTAGTGACGTTCTTTGGTAATAACGTCACTAAATAAGCTGTCTCACTAATTTAATTAGTGACGTTTACCAAATGGAACTCTACTGCGTCACTGGATGATAGAAATTTAGGGCATTGAATGCCTGGGCAACATAATTATGGATTATTTTTGTCAGTCTAATACCAATGAATTATATGCAATGCACAATTTCTAACTAAGCCCTCTGAAGGTGAGAACTCAAACGCAGCACTGTATACGTAGTTGACTATGAATCACAATCTGTATTATTACCTGGATATTTATATACGATTCACAAACCTTTGTTTTACTAGATATCCTGCATAAAAATTTACCTCTTCTTCAAGTAGATGCAAATAGTGATCCGATATGCAGGCATGCTAAACTGGGAGGTAAAGTTGTTTTCCCACTTAAAACTTGGCGGGAAAATGCTAGGCGCCATTGAACTGCAGCCTCGCCACGTGTTGCTGAAAAAAGGGTATTGCCTGAGTTCTATTACAACCACCAAGAAGTATAACTGCAATCCTCAGTCACGCATAGTCTCGCACAATAGAGAACAATTTTTTTCTTTTTTCTATACAGCGATCTTTCTCGGGAGTGAGTAGACCTGATTCCATATTTTTACTAAGCTGATCAAAGCCTTCGCTTGCGCTGAAATTCTCACGTCTCGGACAAAAACGCGGCCTCTCTCACGGCCGGTCTCGCGGCCGTGATTCCAAATTCAGTGAGCGTGGAATATCTCGCAAAATACAGAACGTAGCTTGATGAAACTTGGTACACATAATCATTAGAGCCTAACGGTGATGTTTAGCTCGTGACAATTTTTCAAAATTCGCCTTCATTCCTGAGTTATATGAATATACGTGGTGAAAATTGCAGTGAGCGTGACATTTCTTCTAAAGTTCATCACCGTCGGGTATTGAGAAATTTATATTCAAAATTTAATTCAAATCTGTACAGTACTTTAGAAGAAATGTCACGCTCACTGCAATTTTCACCCCGTATATTCATATAACTCAGGAATGAAGGCGAAATTCGAAAAATTGTTACGAGCTAAACATCACCGTTAGGCTCTAATGATTATGTGTACCAAGTTTCATCGAGCTACGTTCAGTATTTCGCGAGATATTCCACGCTCACTGAATTTGCAGTCCGGCCGCGAGACCGGCCGTGAGAGAGGCCGCGTTTTTGTCCGAGACGTGAAATTTTGTCCGAGACGTGAAATTCTCTACAAAATTTACGACTAATTAGCTACAGCATCGAATTTTTCCGGTGTATGTACTCTTGATATATTTTTACGTATTTTAAAGACAATATTAACACCCGGCTTCTAAAAACGCGGATTTGATCACCCTCGATTGCCTCTCCTACACTAAGATCACTAATTGCCAGAAAATCGAGCTTAATGTATTGAACTGATCCAAAAACGGTATGAAGATGCCGAATACAGAATTGAGTTACCTTATACATATGGTAGTTCATTGCTGATCTCGACACAATACTGAATCTGTAAATCATTAGTAATTAATTCCTGATCCTGTGCAAATTTTCGTATTCATTCAATACTCAATTCGGCATTGGAACTAATCAAGAATTCTAATTCAGAACGACACGCATTGTTAAAAGAACTATGTTTGTTATTTTTTGCAAAATTTTCCTGTTGGACAGTCAGAAAATTATTCATATAGATTCGTTTTGAGAAAGCATATTCAAGCTTCACTTCTGAGCAGAATAAAGCTTATAAGCGCGTTAATTCGGAAAAAAATAATTACCGAAATCAAGTGTACGACGTTATCAGACTTTGAAATTCAAATGAACCAAAACTTTAATTATTTAATTTTCGAGCGTACTTTTCATCCAGGTCGTGTTCTAAATAGCTCTCGCTTCTAATTTGAAGTACGATATTTCAAAATAATTCGTTTTCACTTAGTCAACTTGGCTATTTATTCCTGCATTCTATTTGATCAACCTTATCGTTCTGATGAGTGGTATACTCATTCCGAGCTTCGGACGCCATAGGAGGAGCCTCGCGTAACGGAAGCTCAACTGCCATACAGCGAGATGGCTGAATCACCTGAATGGAATACATGAGCCCAGGGTGCAGCAAAAACCGGAACCTATTGTAGAATGTCCGTTCTATGTATTACCAACGATGAAACTAAAATGAAAATTTGCCTCTGAACCTACTAGCCATTAAATTAAGTCAGATACTTAAGGTTCGCTGACTTCGGTATTCTTCGAAGAACTGAGTTGCTGGCTTACTTTCGCCTTCGGGACCTACTGTATGTAGAATAGATTCATAACCGATTCTATATCCCGCCGTCATATTTTACTAGCAAGATCCCACACACCAACGATTATCTAACATTTGATGTTATATTTGACCTTTGGAGGTACAAATGAAGAAATAAATAATGGTCTATTGACAGAAAAATATTTTACAGAATACAGAGTACTACTAGTTCCAAGGTTTTGGCGATGGATTTTGATGGAAACGCTGGATTTTGCTGGAAACGAGTTTTTGAACGTTAAAATATGTGCTTGAATTTATCATGAGGGACATATTTTCGCTTCGAATAGAGATGAATTCTAAATATTAGATGTGTCAACCGAATTACATTCATCAGTAGAATCATGCGTACATTAACCCTGTCCATGACTATACGGAAATGGTTACCAGTCGTTACCGGTGTAACTCATGTATGTAACTAAAGGTCAGACAATGAGAGTTAAAGGCAATTAGTATAAAGGCAAAAAATTATTTTAGGCGTGCACATACCGCCACTTTTAAGTTAAGAATTGCTGCTAATCGTGTACTTGCAACAACTGATCAAAGACCGATCCATGTTTAGCTCGGGCGTGTCGCTTGCCGAGGGAGAAGAACGGTGTCGGTCAGTGAACTCCAGCTGCAGAACTTTTCCTAGTGCTACGCTTGGCGTCGAGACTGTTATCCCACCACAGCTAAATCATTAAATGAATTATTGTTCCAGTACATGAACATAATCATGTTTTTATTGCTACGAAAATACTCGTGATGCAACCTTGAAGGTCCACAGCGCTCATGTATGTAAACGGCATAAATTTGTTTAATAAATTCTCTTAAATTTGATTTTTTTTGGGCGCATTATATTTCTCCCGTTCGATCAACTCATCAAAACTTAGACAGCATGTACTTCATCAATGGTTAAGAAATTGCAATATTATCATTCATACATTAGAACCGAGAAGAGGGAAAACCGAACGCGATAACAGGCAGGTGTTTAGCAAGAGTCGTCGAAGTTCCAGGTCGATACCCGGGTGTCAAATTCGTCAGTGTTGATGCCTCATGCGCGGCAGGTGAACGGAAGTCAGTTTTAAGAGATTAGGTGGAATACTGCAGTATTATAGTTTCAATTTTCATTACTAGTGGCTTTCAGCTATCTACTTTGAGGAACTACGTTTGCGTAAATGCTTAGACTTCGTATGCTTAGTTGAGTTGAAGTTCCCGTCGTTCCGAGAAGCAATTAAAAAAAATATTTGCTATGTAAAGAGAGGCATGTTCAATTCTCATTTCACAAGTATCATGGATCAGGAACTACTACAAAATTGAATCACAATGAAAAATGAGGAAAACTTTTTAATTTCTTAGCGATATTGAATTCATATACAGGAATGGAAAAAAATTAACTGTGAATTTTTGTATCCAGCCCAATTCTTATTGTGTTGCTATGTCCATTATTCTTCTAGCAAGAATAACATTTCAGGTCCAGGAAATATCCCGACGCGATAAGTTACCGTACTTCGTGCAATTAGAGATAAGAATTAAATATTCATTCTAAGAGCAGAGGGCAACAATTATTTTCAAACTTACAAGGAACTACAGTGTTTTTTTTTTGTTTACAGACCGTTTTGTTCGTGCAAGGATTAGTTAATTTGATCACGTTGTCCATTCTAAATTCTTTTTGCACCCAGTCTAAGGTCTTTGAAATATCGTTTTATTTCTGTTTAACCACGGTTTTGTTTTAAGTGCGTAAGCTGGACTCTTTCCCGGAATTGATTCTTTTTCGACCTTTATAACAGTGAGAAACATTAGTCGAACGTTAATTGATAAAAAACAAATTTCCCGCATTGGACAACTAGTTGGTTTGACGAGAACTTTTGGCAGAGGCTGCCCTATAGGCTATATCCTGACAACGTTCAACGTTTGCAGAATCGTTTTAAAGCCCGTTCAAGTAACATATTGTTAAGTGCCAGCATGCTCTATCTCAGCATATTCTTATCCGTGATTAACCCGGATAATAAAATCACTTGCAGCTATATGAAGTTTCATATTCATCTACGGAACGAGGACGTTAACGGAATGAATAATGCTGAAAGACGAGCGCGGAACCTGTTTTGTCTACAACGCTTCCTTCCTCATTTCCCCCAACCCCCAACAAATTGTAATGCCAGATACTGCTCGACTGAGAGAATTAACAAATACCATAAAAATGCACTTGTATTTTGAGGAATACAAGGTTTCACATTTCACACAGACTGTGAAATTATAAAAAATTGAAAATTTATAATTTGCTAGACAACTTCAATTAGTTGTGCAAGTGGCCGTAATTGTTTAAACATGAGATCCAAATTTAAATAAATGTTTCATTTGCAGTCTCTGGGAAAATGCATCCAGTTCAATTCAGCAATGATAGATTGAAGTATTCATATGATATATCGACCATTATATTGTTTTATTCGAAGCTTTATAGATTTTTCTTTGCAGTTTGAAAAAAACTTTGATAAGTTTAGTTCAAGTCGGGATGCCGGCATCAAGATTCCATACCTAATTCTATGCAACAGGTTGCTTATCACATGTTCTAGTTCTCACTCTGAGTATAAGTCCCTTATGAAACAGTTAATTTCATTCACGTTGAGAGTCTAAAGTAAACGGCAGAAAATCGATAGCGTCTAGTTCCATTCTCTTAGCATTAGAATAAGAGCTCCCTGAACAGCGCCACTGCAGCCGCCAACTCTCTCCCTCGCTCGCTTGGAAATCTTTTCGCGCGGGCAATGACGTTCTTGTTGCCACGTCATTTTTTGTGAACGCCTAACTGTTAACTTACTATCAAATGAGTCACAATTAACACGATTAATTCGAGAATAATAATATTTTATTGGAAAATGTAGCTACTTCACCTTTCATTATTTCAAATTGAGAATTATTTCTTCATTTGACTAACAACTTGGCATGCGTTTTCAGGAGGAGGAGTTTAATTGAGTTGCCATGACGACGATGCGCTTTTGTCAGCGCGAACGCTACCACGCGCGGGAACCCGACACATCACTCCAAAAGCATGTACAACGGGAAATTGCTTGGATTCAGGGTAAGTTGCAAAAGAAATGTTGCATTTGTCCGTTTTGACCTTTCTGGAGAGTCCATTATGTAAAGTTTTTTTCGGTGCTGAGTTGATGAAATACAATAACTTGTGATTATAGTTTTTCAATTCAAGAGATATCGATAAAAACATCAAGATGACACCAATTTATTTTTTGTTTTCTGTGAGACATGCCTGAATAGTTGAGTCTAATTCATATATGGAATGATTTCAGTAGCAGGGCATCATGTATAAATTACAATATGTATAGATGAATATATAAACATTTAACAGACATGAGATAAAATGTCTAGGGTATCTAAATATATTTCAGGGACATTTTAGTCCTGTGGGCGGCTGTACGAACCGCCTCCGTCTCTTTACGTGAGAATTGTGTTCGTGTGAGGTTAGCTGCCGCGACTCTCTGAGTGATAATATTCAATTATTCAGTGTTGATCTCAAAACAAATATCCATAATGGCTGATAGCGTTGCTGAAGTGTAAGTATAATGTTGATCCGTATCTATTATGCGAGAGTTGATCGTTATGAATAATGTTGAAATGTCTGCAATGACTCAGTTTATGATGCAGCGTGACGCGCTGGCCGGTGGCGGCAGGAATCTTCTAGAACTCCCGAGTGCATGTGCAAGAATCGTGTTCATTTGGATAGAATGGAATTCTTTGTTAAGTATGAGCGGTATATTTTGTGTGCGAGAAAAATATGTGCCATTAGCTATTGATCACTAAAATTGTGATCATAACAGTTACATCAGAGATACCTAACGTTTCTTGTACCACGTTGTCTTATATCAGGAATCAGGAGTATACCTATTGCAAATAGTTTCTTATATCCGTTTTCAAAGCAAGTTTTTCTCGCATGTACATTTTTATGCTTCACGGTTTATTCGTGAGCTTAATGCATTGTGCAAATTCTGAAATTGTTGAGTTATTGAATTACCTAGGTAAGTGGTTTGATTGCTTGGTGCCAGATGCACGAGTTCTGCCCGGCATCCGCTTACCCCCTCTGACCCCTTACCCCCATATCACCCATGCCTCCCGCTCTCCCGCGCAGGTAGTCGATTACTCGTCACCCCTCACCCGCCCCTCCATCACTTGCGTTTTCCTTACCAGGAATAAAGAACTGACCTTTTCTCGGTCTTACCCTTATATTTCTTGATTATAGATTAACTGCTTAAATTAATTGAGCGTCGACTTATTATGCGTCGGATATAAAAAATTTAATCGTATTAGAATCTATTTCAATATTCAAAGTAAAGTTTCACGCAAGTCAATACTTAATAGTGCATAGTATAAAAGTTCCAAGTAAACGAAGGTAGCTCATGTTGGTCGAGGTTGCGAATAATACCGTTGCGGCATTTGTTGTGTTAGACGACTAACATAGAGCAGCACCTGTAGGATGGGGGACGGTGGTCAATATTGTGTCATTCAGCGTCACTAAAGCTGTAGTCGCTATTGTGCTGTATTGACTCATTTGATTAGGATCAATGGTAGTGGTTACTGGACTAACTGGAGTTATGCCGAGTTTGATGCTAGAGAATTTTTTTACAATACTATTAAATATATTTTGCTATACATTACTTCTATCGGGTAGAGGTCTAAAAAAATTGTTCATCGTGTCCTGTATTTGACGGTGGTCAACTGATCTTGGTTAACATAAACTTTGAAAGTTGAGCTTCTGCGTCGCTAATGACCACGGCTTGTATTACTGAAGTATCCAAAATTAATTAAAGGGCAAACTATACATGTAAGAAAACATAATTCAAGAGGGGAAATAAATATCAGATTGTGAGCGCTATTTAATTGTTAGTGAAGTGCATGATTTTCTAACTACCGTCAGTTTTTCTAGCTGAAACTGGGGGCGTGGGCTATGAAACCTATGATTTTCATCAACTTATATGGTCACAACCTCTCACAGGCCATATTTTAGCTTTGTGAATTATTATTTGCCATCCCATTTCTTTTCATGTTTTCATTTCTCGGTAGGGCGTTTGTGGGAAAGAGTGCGACATGAATTGAATTGCTTGATCAAGGGTTTTAGGTACGGTTTGAAAGCACAGAAATGTACATTATAGATTGAGAGTAATTTGTCTGAATGTATGAATTCGAATGCCGACAAGTACAATTTGTTTAGTTTGGTCCACTTTTCAGGCTAATTGTTGACTATGTATTCAATTCTATTATGTGCAATTCGTCTTTGTCGCTGGAATGTATCAGATAGCTAGCTACTTGAGTGAACCAGCGGCAAACGGCTAATATGTCTGCAAGATCTCACAATTAAGAAGTTGATATATACCGAAGTATTTTCACGTACGTGTATATTAATCAAATAATTATCATTCACCCTTTTTTCAGTTCTCAATACCAATGATTATATCGAATTGAACTTTTTTGAAATCATTGTAAATTATTTTCATTCTGAATAAAAGTCCCTCAAATCGATAAACTTGGTTTGTGTCTTGTGACTGCACCAATCAAAGTAGTGACGCCTTCCTTTCTTTGTTGACAGTGCTGCCCCCGTCGTTGAAGAGGTCGCCGCTGCCGAGTCTCCTGTGAAGGAGTCGGCCGCTAAGGACTCTCCCACCAAGGCATCGCCTGTCAAGGAGGCTGCTGAAGAATCCAACGGCACTGAAAACTCCAACAGCAATGAGGAATCTGACAGCAAAGAAGAGTCTAACGGCGGAGAGGCTGCTGAAACCAACGGACATTCCGAGGATGATGTCAATGGTCATTCTGCTGAGGCCGACACCGAGGCTGGTGAGTGATATTGATAGTAATGTTTTTGTGTTATTTACGAGTTTGCATTTTGAAAGAAAAATGTTTGAGAGTTGCTTTATGAATTTGCTTGTATTAAATTGTCCTTATGAAGCACATTTCGAAAGAACAGGCTTTTCTAGGAATTATCGTGAATCCTATTTTCGATAATTTCGTGTGCTATTACTCGTATCTCCTATACCAATACATCACAACTGAGGAGTGCTCAAATTGATTACTAATTTATGTTGTGTTATCTTCCTTAACTTTCCTGTAATCTTCGGGTAAAATGACCCAATTTCCTACCCTATGCACAGAGGGCATAGGGCATATACCGGAAGTGGACTACTGGAGGGTTAAATAATCTCGATTTGTAGCTTATCGCGTTAGTATAAAATTGTGCTCAACTAGTTGGTTGCATTGCTATTTATTATACCTTTTATTTTATGAAGTTTATAACTCCCCGTTGACTTAACAAATGATTTCATTCGTTGAGCACCCGTAAAAAAAATAAATGATATATTTTAACTATCCACAAAAATTGTTTTAAATTTTTTGTTAAAACCATGACTGTTACTAAAATTTATTGGTTTTTCTACAGAAAAACGCCCCGCTGAGGAGTCAGTTGAGAGCTCTCCTGCGAAGAAGGCGAAAGTGAGTGAAGAAGCATCGCCAGCCAAGAAGGTTGCAGAAGAAGCTGAAGCCGTAGCAGCTGAAGAAGCTTCTGCCTAATTAATCCATCTTCATTCATGGAATTAACTAATCCGAATAAGTGGCTACCGTTTCAGTGTCTCGTTCTTTCTCTGCTGTACTGTTAGGTTAGTTTGTGTGAGTAGCACTAGTAGAGTTAACTGCGTTAACCACTCTTGTTAGCAACACTGCAACTGACCTGTTCTTCATCGACTGATTTCTTCCACCCAAATCGGGGCTAGCTTCATTCCTCGCATCACTTCTCATCGTTTCTTGATCATCTCATGGGCTCATCACCTTCATATCATCTGTCATCCATTGTGCATATTTTTTTTGGTATCATCATACTTCTTTTCATTCCATCCTTCTACGTCGAAGAAATCTAAAACCGTCGTGAGCTAGTTGTTCTGTTCTAGCCTTAGGAATGGATTATTCCTAGAATTTTTTTGTTTTATTTAGACCTCTAGTATAGTCCTCGGTGCTTTAGCTAAATGATCTTGTTACACATTTCCACGGTGTCAATCAGAAGTACGAAGAAACTATTGCTTTCTCGATGTTGTTAAATTTATTTTTGGATAAATTTGAGATGAAATACTTTCATATAAACTTTCGGCTGTCTACTCTTATATTTCAGCGTAACTGCTGGCTAAAAATCGTCCTATCTCGTCACGGGTAAAATTTTTTGTTTATTGAACGGTTAATGACGGAGTTACTATGTAACTCGATTACAAACGAACGGGAACTATTATTTTTGAATAAATGATGTTCCATCGATGACAACTGCCTTTTATTATTCCGGTGTGTGTGTGTTTTTTTTTAGTTGAATTTCCTGCACAAGTTGTATACAAGAGCGAGATGGAAGTAGGGAGGGGTTTCATGAATAGTTAGGCCAGTCGCTTTTGTGCAGTACCATCTCTCAACTTTTACAGCCCGTCGAGGTAAGCCTGGAATGCGAGAATCTACTTTAGGTTGTTCAGTAGCTATAAAAATTTGCCCTCGTTTTGTTAAATTGTCAATAATCTCTGTGAAATCTCGGTCTGTGAGCCATGGTATATGCAAATTTTAATCTCTTGCATCTGATATAGCGATTAGGTGGCATCAGTCGGTAAATGTTGACGCTTGGAAAGTCCCTGGGTATTGCAACCAATATTTGATTTGCTTAGTTGAATAATGGTCAGTTTTTTTCTGAAACGATGTTTTTTTTTTTTTTTTTGTATTTGTCAACCGTCCACTTTTCTTCCACAAATTTCTCGATCAATACAGGACTGAGCAGAATAAGTCTGCTGCAGCACAGTTGTTGCCAGAGGGGCGCCGAGCTTGATGCAGCTTATTGTTGCTGTAAATTTAGCAATTGACGCAAATGTCAGTAAATATAAAACGTTTTTTTCCAGTAAAATATCGCAGTAAGCTTTATAAGCTTAATATTTTGGTAAATAATTACACATTATATCCGGTACGAGTGCAGAATAGAAATGTCTTATCATTGTTTACACAACCCGTGACAAATTTCGCTATCTAGTATAAACAAAAGAGGAATTGTCATGAACCAGCAGATCGTGTGGACTTGGAATTTAAATAAGACTGCGTTGATCTCGAGTCGAAACAGTTATTATTGCTCAGTGTTATAAATTTGCGAGTGTGTGAAGATCCTGAGGACTTCAGAATTTCTTTATTGTGTTCTTTTATATATTCTTTATTTTGTACACGAAAAAGTATACCTTGGCGACAGGCTAAAAATTTTTTTACTGCATAGCAATAATCGTAAACCACCAATAATGGTGATTTTTTTTCAGATCCCTTTCCCTTCCCCAACGAATTTCGAATAGTATATTTTTTACATTAAGAAATGCACTACGACAAGATCCGGCCAGAACCGGCTTGCTCAGTATGACCTAAAATGCTCAGAATACTTCAGTTTTTATTAGCAACCATTTTTCTCTTCACTAATAACGGTAAGGCTGCTATGTCACTCATGTATATATACTGGGTAGCTTGGATCTGAATAAACAAGAAAATATAATTTGTAATTAGAATGTTATTGACTGCTGTCACTTCCTTTTCATTGTTTGCTTTTATAGCAGAAATGACCTCAGATAAATGTGGCAGTTGAATAATTTGATAAGTGCTTATTTATTTCAATTATATTTTTAATATATACACATTGGTATTTATTTTTAAATTTTGATATTAGCTATCTTGCAACTTACTACTAGTATATTCAGTATTGCAGTAGGTACATCGTTTCAGTATTTGTAGCTCTGCAGAAGGAAACTCTAACTTGCAAGTTGATATTATCAAAATGAAAACTGAAGTATAACTATTAGAAACTGAATGAAGTGTAACCAATAGAAAAACCACAGGAAACATGGACTTATTGATGTAAAGCATGACGATTAAATAGTAATTACTTTGCACTTTGCAGGTCATGGAGAAGAAGCGAAGAAGAACAGGGAATTACTGCTGCTCAGCTCCCTCGTCTACAATGAAGAATTTGATGAAAATGAGAATGGATCTGACAATGAACACATACCATACAGTGGTGACCAACAGATGATTAAAGAAGCTTTAAATGAGAATTTACGAGCAAACGATAACAACTGCAGTCCATCATATTTTATCAAAGAAACTATTGATCAGCAAAACACAAGCAATAATTCAAACAACGATGTTGTTGAGTTTAATATTCTGATAGGACTGAGCTCAAGGGGAGATACAGAATCCAGTAAATATTCACAAAATAACAAACGTGAGCAATTTTTTGACGTAACGCGTCGATCAATCAATACGAATTCAAGTAATTTTCGAGATTCATTTTCAGAACAAGGCCGAACTCAGAGAAAGGGCTCCATTCAAGACCAAATATTGAGTGATCGAAGAAAAAATGTCCGGTACAAACAACTTGACAATTTAGCTTATGATTGGAACGAAATCTCCTCTATAAAAACCGACTTATTTAATAATTCCAAACAATACTTAGCATCATCGTTAAAGATGGCAGTTAGTCCTCATGATTCAACACATGTTCCAATAAATTTAAAAATATTACACAGCGGTCGAAAAGCGGGATCCACGTTACAAAGCTTAGCAAGATACCCTTCTTCTAAGAAATCTTCACGCTTCAATCGTGGCGTTCGATCAAGTGATCTTGACGGGCAATGCATCGAACGCAAGTCTAAATTGAGAAGGAAAAGATACAAAGAGCGTCACGAGAGCCTTACGAGCCTGCAAAGGCACTCCAGTAGTGATAGGTTTGGAATTTTTGTTGCTGGTAGCACTAGAGTTGATATTAAGGATTCTAGTAACAACATAGGACTAGTGGAAAGATCAGAATCTGATTCACTCGTTAAAAATTTAGCTAAAAGTCGTCGACCTTATGAAAAGTCTGCAGACAAGGACGTCAAAATATCCAGAAGGCGCTTGATTGGAGCACCGCGTCTCGCAGGATATCCTGGAGTCTTCCTGGAAAAGCCTGAAATGTTGAGTCTAAGTCCAGGCTCTAACGACAGCCTGGCGCACTCCGTGGAGTTCGATCCACCTTCATCTGACGTCGTCCCCTTGGAGGATCTGAAGGCAGGCGATCAAGAGGCGCCACGGAACAGAAGTTTGCCTGGCGATCCAAAACGTCCATATTTCCCCATCGACAAATCACAGGTAAATTTCAAAGTAAAATATTGTTAAATCAATGTATTATATATATTTAAAATTAGATAATTTTTCACCCCCTTCAGGTTAAAACCCAGAAGTGTTTATTTGTTTAATGAATCGTTGCAATATCAGCTCAACTTGAAACATTGTTGGCATACTTGCACATTAATGATCTGTAATTGACTCACTTGGCCAAAAGTTGGAGATGTGGAGTCGAGACTCTAACGACAGCCTGGCGTATTCCCTCGAGTTTGATCCTCCCTCATCTGACGTCCCCTCGGAGGATCTGAGGGAAGGTGATGAAGAGGCGCCACGGAACAGAAGTTTGCCTGACGATCCAAATTTTACAATTAACAAATCACAGGTGAAATTGATTTTTTAGAAATGTGTCCAATTAACATTAATTAAGGTATCAACTTTTTAACATTGTTAATTGTAATTTTTTCTTGCGCCCTTACCAGGATAGAACTTAAATGTTTTTATTTGTTTTGAAAATTATCGAAATATCAGTTTACTCTAAATATTTTTTAGATGCTTGCTCATTCATCATCTGTATTTGATTCTTTGACACTTCAGATGGCTCTAATTCTGAAATATCCCTCAAAGCTATTATTTGAATGAAACAGTAAAAGAAGAAGCTAGACTCGGAGATAGACTTGAGTATTAATACTCTTTTATAGAATATATTATTCGTATAAATATGAGTAAAAGTAAGATATGAAGAGATAACATTTTGCCGTTTTTTGCAGGGTACCAACTACAGTTTAGCAGAAACAAGAACAAGTTTGTACGTGGAAGGTTCCACCAACCGCCAGACGTTGCGATGCATCACTTGCTCATCAACCACCAACCTGAACCATTGCTACAACCTTCACCTCACCAACGAAACAGACGACGATTTCGACTGGGAAGAACTCAGTCAAGAATGCGCGTCAGGCGAACGATTCTGCATGGTGAGACGTGCGAATATTTGGCCTATTGTTCCTGTGGAATTGAAATTGTTTTGAAAATTAGACGACGATATTTAATTTATTTATACGATATTTGATCCCTAAGTTTTTGAAGGCCTATCCGAACATATGATTCTGATAGGCTTTCAAAATTAGCCTTATTAGAAATACAATTATTTTATAAGTCCACTTTACAAGTTAATTTTCGAACTCATGATGATATAATATATTAATGTTATAATATTATATGATGTTATTAATTTCAAGGCTGTGCAAGTATGGTATGTGGAGAATGGAGCGACACAGAACCGAACTCATCACCAATTCAGCATCGAGCGCGGCTGTGCTACAGAGTGCGAAGATTTCTTCATCATGATGGGAGACAAAACTAAACTCGAGGTGAGCTTCTTATATAATTCCCTATTAATATATTGTATATTTTCCCTAAGTTTGTTTGTGTGTGTGCGTTGTAAGCCTGATGCTACAAATATACAGGGGTTGTTGGGCCGTATCGGGATATTATTTGTATTATTGCCGTGCCGGGATATTGTTATAGTATATTATTTGACTTATCGTGTCGGGATATTACCTGGACCTGAAATTTCATTCCTAGTAGGAGAATAGGAAAGGATTGGTTCGAAAATTGTAATAATCTTCAAAATTGCCATGCATGAATTAAATTTATAAGACTTAGTATATTGTTTTCATTATTTGAAACGAGAATCAAATGTGAGTTCAATCTGCCATGTGAAATTCGAGTTTGAACGGGCATTTTTTATTAGCATCCATTTACTCCCGAATAAACTTCACCAACATTTGGCATTACCTTGTACAGATAACTTGCTAACCAGTTTTTATTTTGCAGTTAATTGGTTACAGCATTTTTCGCAAATAAGTTGTAATTGAGACCTCTTGTCTTGCAGATCACTTCCAACAGAACTTGCTGCAGAACCAACCACTGCAACCGCTTGCACGCTGTAGCAGCAACAGCTCCTCTCAGACAACAACGTATTATCTGGCAGACCATTTGTACTGCAATCATTTTATACATGTTTAAAATAATGTAATATTTCATGCGGTACCAAAACTACCATTTTACAATTTAATTAGTAATATTACCGAGAAATTTTTTGAAATATTATTAAATCGTTGAATTCGATCAATGTTCAAGACTAATCTTGCAGTTTTAAAAATAATTTGATTGTTGTTATCATAGCTTATTCTATAAATTTTTCAAATGGCGGTTTCAACATTGAATCTTACGATTGTAACGGGACCAATGCTCACCATCATATCGAGTTGTAGTACAGCGATATCTCTTTTAACGCACTTCGTCTTCAACAAATACAATCTATACATTGGGGCATTAATTGAGGGGGAAAATGCAGAGTATTCTATTTCTATTTTAAAGCATTTAATGTGTTTTGATGTTATTCCTCCAGAACTGCACAGTGAATGTTGCCTCATTCACGACTTTCACTTCTTAACGCTGCGTTTATTGAAATTACAGCAAGGTGGCCAAGTGGTGAAGAGCGAAACGAGTTAAGAATTGAGATGCGGGTCCGAACCCCAGCCATGTGTGATAAATTTGCGCTCTAGAATCGGCGATAGTTCGGATTTATTTAAATATTCAACTCAACCCCATCATAATATACGATGCTATGATACACAGTACTTCACTATACTATGATAATCAAAGTCCCAATGAAGAACAACAAGCGTTTAGGAAAAATTTGTTAATTTGAAATCTCAATCTTATTAATTAATGTATTACTGCTATGTGACATTCTATTTGCTCACAATACTTGTCATTTATTCTTCATCTCCGCCACTTCAAGATTTCTTTATTCGATAGACTTACATAATAATTAAAATTGACAATATTCGTTGTATGGATGATAAGAGCTAAAAATATTGATGATATTAGTTAAGTAATTGGTCTCTTGATATCTCAGTGCTCAGATCGCTGCGAGTTTTGTGTCAAGTTGAGTGGCTTGTGCATTTTTTGACGCTATTTTGGATTGACCTGACGTTAGATATTCTATTGTATGTTTGTAAGGAGGTTATCGTGCGTATGAAAAAGCATGTTTCCAGAAGCATATTTTTCATGGGTTGCGTTTACGCTGAACTTGTAATGCTTGTGATTAAAATTAGACGGTTGAAAATCGTGAAAGCTCTTTACATAATAAAATAAGATTGGTAATTAATTTTGAATTTAATGAATTATTGAAATTATACGTGCAATCCGTTATTTATGTAATTATTTATCTAAGAAATAGAATTTTTATTCCATATAATGGATATATTGGTAATTAAAAAATGTATATCTGACATTGCCTTTCAAAATGTATCAGAATAAAATTATAATTTTATCATAAGTTCGGAATACATTTTTGTTAAATGTTTTGTTTGTTAGAGATTGTTAAATGCTGTCGCCATGCACATTTTAGTGTTTGATCTCCCAGTGATGGTAGTTGCCGGTTGAACCGAGCCAATTATACATTGTATTTTGAAGCACTACAGCTTCATACACGTATTTCAATTTTAAAGTAAATAACAGTATTTGACATGCATTATTAATATGGAATTTTAGCCAGTAATTACGAATGAAACACTTAATTTATGCTGTTCTTATATCCTTGCTATTTAACTTTATATTGTTGATGAGTATTTATTAATGTTTTTCCAGTTCTTAAGAGAGATTCTCCCTTGACATTACTTCTTCAATGTTACTACGGCAATATTCGCCAAGATTTTACTAGCTTCTGCTAAGTATTTATACGAGGAAAATTTAATCACAATTCTTCGCAAATAATCAAACTTTTAACTTCTATAAATACTAAACAATATTTTTAAATACTAGTTACTGTCGTCAATTTGAAACAGCTCTTCTATGAAGTGTATCTATGAAATACATCTAATTGTTAAGGATTATATTTTGTTGTTGCACTGACTTCATTTCTATCATTGAAACGCAACTAAGATATTTATAATCATGCCTAACAGAAATATGCAATAAACTCACAATTGATTTCTACAAATACTCTTAAAATATTTCCTCAAACGGTAATCGTCACGTGTAGCAACGAATATATAAATTTTCATCTATCTTTATGTGCTTTTTACTGGAATTGACGAGAAAAGGCTTTGTAACATTTTCAGTGTCTTATGGTCCAACCTCGCTTGTGATCTTCGAAGAGGAAAACCGTACAAGATAGATGTACTTACAAGACGTATGTACTTACAAGATGTATGTACTTACAACTTTACAAGACAAGATATATGTATTGCGCTTCACGATACTGCTTATGTTATGGAATTCAGTCGCAATAGCCTACCATTTTAAATTCATACTGGGGTAATTTGCACAAATGAACATTTCATACCTCGACCATGTAACATTCAGGCGGTATATAATAAGTTTAGTTCGTTAAAAACCAATAGTATGGCAAATCTAACTTCTCGCTAGACGCACATTTTCAGTGCTTGTCGGTACAGAGTGCATCTGATGATAGGGTTTGTTCTGTTTTTTTTTTTTTTTTCTCGCATTATTCTTCTTATTTGGATTCGTTTCTTGAAGACTTAAAATTAGTGATTTCTTGTGAATTTTTTAAGAGAAGATGAATTTTGAGTTTCGTACCTTACTGTCAGTTGAAGTCGAGAATGTTGATTTTTTCTAGTTTTTCATTTACTAATCATTACTATTTTGTTCGCTGTTTGATGAAAATGCTTCTAGTTATTTGATTAATTGATTCAATTTTTATTATGTGCCCAGTTTATATTAATGGTTCAATTTTAACAATTGGTTTAATTTTATTAATTGGGCTCAATTTTATTAATTGCTTTAATTTTATTAATTGGTTCAATTTTATTAATCGCTTCAATTTTATTAATCGCTTCAATTTTATTAATCGCTTCAATTTTAATAATTGGTTCAATTTACTAATTTGTTCATTTTTATTAATTGGCTCAATTTTAGTTATTAGTTCAAATTGTACTTTATCCGCAAAAGCACACCCACGCAACATGCACAATGTCAGTTTTCAAATATGAATTAGAAAGATATATTTCACCTAAAACTAATCAACTAAAAATGTTTCGCAATTTTCAATCTTTTCATTTAATTTTTCAGAAGCAGTTGCAAAGTTTAATCTTTCATGATAATAAGATTTTTCAAACTCATTCACAAAGTTGTACTTTTCCATAATCATTCAATTTATCGAAATCATTCTCATTTGATCATTACTTTATATTTGATTATATTTTTGAGAAATTCCAGACGGCTAAGACAGAAAGGTGATTTGGTAAGTGCAATTGTTCAGCCCAAAGTTCGACATTTAGGTTAGAGGCAAGTCACGGTCCAGGAATGTACATTATGCGTACTGTATATATGGAAGAATGGTCCAGTGAACCATCTGTTTTATAAATCACATTACGGTTATAATAAATTTGTCTCCTGTGTCGTTATTTGATTTCGCTAATGTCCTCAGAAGAATTAAGATGCGTTTTAGTTCTCAGCCCGGACTAAAGGAAAACTATTTAAATCAAGATAGCCAAGTAGCCTCTTCGTCTTTTTATATTCTGGTACAAATAATTCTAGTTATGTAATAATTTTAATCGAACAAGCTTATTAAGTTATTAATGTACCATAACTCTCAGAGCAGAGGAACTAAACTCTGTGTGATTGCTTAAACTTGAGCTTCAAATTATTATTCGTAGGCGCAGAGAAATTTGTGATAGAAACAAAAAAGACTGACGTTTTCCTCTAATTATTCTTGGAATGAGGTAACCAACAATTTCTCACATGGGTCCGCTATAGCAAACCATGGATCTGTCGTATCATATCAATGAAAATTTAATGCAAACCTGTGAAATTTAACAGCCATAGAGCAGAAAAATAAATATCACCAATGCTTATAATACACCGGTTTTTATAAATTTCACCGGTTCATACGCTGCAGTAGAAGTTTCGCATGTCACTTAAACAAGTAAATAACTAATATAGCGAACACACCTAGCTACTTCTGATATAACTCTAACAAAGCATTCTGAACACACCTATCGAGGTTAGTAAATATGAGCCAGTATGTACCCAGGACTTTGTTGTGATCCCTGTTCCGGAAACATAGCCTTACTTCGGCTACGGAATTGGGAGTCTGAGCTTGATGGTGCAAAATTAGCATCACTGTCCCTTTTCGCATTATTTTTCTGTTTCTTCCCGACATTACCGAAACCATAGATCTCTACAGCTTGAGGTTTTTGTTGGACGAATGGTGCACCAATCTGATGCGAGATTTGTTTTGAATTTTGAAATTTGGAAAAATTTTCGGTGCCTTGAATTGTTCGCGTGAACGGCACCTGAGGAGAAAGTGGCGAAAGGGATGAGAATTGTTGAGGAGCTGAGGCCGATAAAAATTTTGCAGTTTTAAATTTTTGGTCTTGCTTATTTGCAGCCGCAACTTGCGGATTGCCTGAATTTATGATATCAAATTCAGGCCGACTTGGCAGCTGGAAGTTTTCCCTGTTGTTGCCGTCTCCTACTTGCTGAAGAGACTGTTGATTGTTGAATTCAAGTGCGGATTTGAAATCAAACTGCCCATTCATGAAGTCAGGTTCGTATGCAAATGTCGGGGTCTGGGAATGCACAGAAGATGATTGAACCTGGGGCGAATGATTATCAAAGGCCAGCTGGCCAAACTGAGGCGAACCTCCGTAGGCCGACAACTGATCAGCGATTGTAAGGAAGGACGACGGTTCCTGAAGAGCTGTTCGGAATTGTTGTTGTCCGGCGAGTCCAAAACCAGCGGACTGGTCCAGAAATCCTTGCTGGGTGAATCCGTTCGTTAAAGATTTGGATGTGCTAGCAAAACGGTTTTGCCTGGCGTGTGAAGACGCGGATCTCGGGTCAATAATGCCGATGTCGGCGCAGTTGCGGAACATGACTTTTGCAGGCTTGAATTGCTCTGAAAACACAATGTGCATAAGTTTAAAAAATAATTAAGATGATGATAATTATGATAATTTCAATGGTAAACGATTTCCGAACATTTGAACTGTTCCGAAAATTTTCCGTATAATTGTTCTGCTCAATTATTGGATCAGCCAAATTTAATCTCTGGGTTATTATGTATTCACACATCGTTATCAATTTTTAGTGTCAATGCATTTGTGGAACTTATAATTAGAATTATGATAATAGTTAAAAAATTTCATGTAAATTTCCCACCTGTATACTGTGTCATTTGCAGAACACACTGAGAGCATACGACATCTTGTGGTAACTTTATCTTGAGGTTGAATTCTTGCGTCTCCTGATACGGGGAAGTGACTGGTACTTTACCATCAGGATACCCAGATGCGGACAAAGGGTATCTGAGGAATTGAAGAATCGAGTTATTTTATAGCTTGGAAAATAAAAATTAAATGATTTTGTTTTGCGCGCAACTTTATCAAGTTTTCCAGTTCCTTGGTTTATTTTCATCGGAAAAATTAATTTGAAAAAATTGAACTTGATTATCAACCTTACCTGTCAAGGCACTCCTGAGTAACTGGTTTTGTGACGTCGTTGTTGGGGCAAAGTTTGAAGACCATGTGGCCGCCATGACTGTTAGTCACGTTCACGCCTACTGAAATAGTCTGGAAAATTTTAGAGGGAACTTTTCTTCTGATCGAATAACCATTGAGGTTTTATTCTTACGAGCTTCTTCCCGTTACCGTTTCCACCCGACTTATTAATTGTCCATTGTGAACGCACGGGGAAGTGCATTTGTGTGCGTATTCGAAATTTTGTAAGTAATAAATTTTCTAAATTTATTTGGTAATTCATAAATTTTTAAATTGATTATGAATTACCAAATTTTATTTGGTAATTCATAAATTTAACCCACTTCTACCGATATAAGTTTAAATCTAGTGACCAGGACTTTATTCACGAAGAAAATTGGAAACAATTAATGATTCTGTAGACAAATGATTTACCCTTTGATGGTAACTCGGGCTGTCGGGTACAAAATATTGGTATAAAAACACTGAAGACGGTTAATATATCTGCAAATAAAGGACAAATATAATTGATACTACCTCATCATCATCTATATTTAGATCATATATCATCAATTTTAACCTCTCCAGCAGAATAGTTGCGGCCGATGATACCCAGCGCCCACTTGCCCCCAGCCTGGTGAGCATACGGTTGGGGGGAGTCGATGGTGTCGCCGCATGGAGGGCAGTTCTTCTCCTCCTTCTCAATACAATAAAGATAATCGTCGTCTTCGTGCTTAGGTAAGTTAGGGTAGCCGGCCCGCCATAAAACATTTCTTGCTGGCGGCTCCATGAGAGCGACGTGACTCCATCCCTGTGGGTCGATTAGAAAGGTCGGTTCAAGCGACTTGGTTTCGTAATGCTTAGGTCATCAGGCAAAACACGACCTCATCTCAGTCGCGACTGTGGGTTTGTATTTAGTAGAATATTATTATAAGTATAATTGGACCGAAGTTGTTCCTTTATGCAAATATGATTAAAACGCAGAGAATGCCTTTTCTTGATAATTTATTGTTTTTTTTTCTCAATTAGTCGAACAATGTACCTTAATCGTTGGTATTGTGAGATCGAAAAGAAGATATCCAAAAGACATTCAATATACTACGAATAATATACAATACTTGAATATTAAATGATAATACTTGTTACTAAAATACATTTTCTGGTTTCAATTAATCTTCCATAAGATTGAATGTTCAACCATGAAATAAGGAGTGGTATGACACATTGTCTGCTAATAAGTAATAATATAATAATAATAAACTATATAGGCACCGATCTGCGGTCGAATAGGTTCGATTTGTACGGCATTCTGATCCAAGATAGGTACAAATTTTCTGACTGACTAAACTTTAAATTTACATGGCATTTATCTCAACCATAATTAGTAATTGTCAGAGTTTTTTTGTTTAAATTAATTTTGTAAGCATTTACTTTGCATCTGAGCTTGATAATCCATTCCGCGTTCGCCCGAGAGTGTGAAATGCACATTTAAGCGAGTGAAACTCCAGACAATTGCTTGTAAAAACTAAACGAGCCGTAATTATGTCTTTTGCATCATCACGTTCAACAACAGTCAGTATCAAGGAGACAAATTTAAGAAAAACTTGCATACGTTTTTACATCACAGCCCATAAAAAGTTGGAGTCGAGTTCTATTGTTATATCTAACTTACGTTCAACGTGGAATTCGAGTAAGCCAAATGATCAGTTAGTTCGGTTCAAAGCCATTGATGTCGATCTTTTAAATGAGCTGCGCATAATATTCAGTACAGAGATATAAAATTGTCATCAAATACAAGTGTCAGTAAATAAAAATAATAAGATCCAGTAACACATTGCACTAAAAAAAATTTAACTACCACCACATATGAGAGTGAAAAGGCATTTCCTGACATATTAGTAATAGTTTCGTTCTATGACGCTCGAGCACGACACAAGAACTCGCTACAACTCTAGTCTCACGGTAATAATAATAATAATAATAATAATAATAATAATAATAATAATAATAATAATAATAATAATAATAATAATAATAATAATACTAATAACAATAAAATAATAATAATAATGATAATAGTCACTCGTAACGCTCGTAACATGCGTGATATTCAACGTGATATTAACCACGCACGCCCGTGCCTGCATGGCAGCTTGCAGTGTATTGTGCAATCGCTGTACCCTCTGAACTGAAGGATGTAAAAGTGCATGCAGGTCAAGTGACTTGCACATTTCGGGGAGCACTTGATGCTAAACCTGATCATTTTTAACGGTCAATGATCCCGACCACACTCAGAAAACGAATCGGTCATATTGTCCAAATAGTGACACACTTTCTTGTCCACAACTCGAACTGTTAGCGGACGTATCGCTGCTACGCTCCTTAATTTGCTGGGCTAAACTGGGTCAGGGTGTCCCACACATGAGCGAAAAGTGCGTCTATATTTAGAAAAATTCTCACTCATTTCACTGATTGCAGCTTTGACTGTGTTCAGAGAAGTTGCGCTTCAAGACGTTGTGTGTTACGAAGGACGTGGAGTGAACTGTAAGATTAGAGTTTCAGTGAATAGCTTGAATGTATTTTTCGATCTAATAGAGATAACATCATTCCTTTTGTAATTGAATGCTAAGAAACGTGTTCATCTGAGGTAGACAAACTTTAAATACTGAGTTCAGGCAATAACGTGATGGATATGACCACCTCGAAAAGTCCGCGTTGACTTTCGACTCCCAGGCATTTACATTATGACCTTAACCTCAGCCAGAGTTTGTTAGTCATATTGGTTATGACAGCCCCATAGTTCGTTGACCTCAGCCACTACAAGGATCAGAAGCTTTGTCTAGGAGCAAAATTTAATACAGGAACTAATTCGCTATGTATACATTTGAATTTGTCAGGGGTCTCGGAGTTTTTTTTTCTGCATTGTGATAACAGGTTTCACTGACCTCAGTGGGTATAAAAGAAAAAAGCTTTCTTGACATGCGTGCCAAAATAATTTCATGTCCCATCGACCTCGGGAACGTGGGTTCATAGTTCTCGCTACAATGCCTCCTCGATTTAAATGCTAATCAAAGCGATAACTTTGATTTTCCATGATATTGTTAACAGTTCATTTTCCAATTTTTTAAATTCATATTTTGATACAACAAAAATTCAATGAACTTTGATCACTGAACTTTCCTGAGCAGACGGATCCAGTTTATGATGGACCGTGATAGTGAAAGTGAAAGGTTCCAGTGAAAAAAATAGTGAAGATGGTGGACGAGTGAGCACGTGACGGATGAACTAGGAACAAAGGGCCTTGCAATTGAGTTTATTATGAACAAATACAATATAGTTTTTTTCATTCAACAATTGTAACTTCTGGAAAATATTGTTAAGCGAACTCTATTTAAACATAAATTCTCATGAGATAGTTTTGAAAATCATGATTTGCAACTTTAGCGACAAGGAGGAAGTCGTTCTAGAGAGGCTTTCGATCGCTGACTTGCATATTCATCAAAGCGAATGTTCAGCTTTGAGATTTTGCTTTCCTATCATAAAAATTAGGCAAAAATTATGCCCATTAGGTTCAATAACATCAGTTTGAAAGATTTATTAATAGTTTTTCCGTTCATTGGATTTGAATGTGCACAGTATAATATACATATCTCTTTGATACTTAATAATCTCAGATACTTAATAAGACCAAACAAACCCCGGTTTGTCTGAGTTGAGGATCCCTTTTCATGTACGGCGTGTCTATATATCTTGTGCTGCAAGTTCCACTATCGCTAGTAATTGTTCAGACTGGAGCAGGAATGTCAATTAAGATTGCAAACTTTTTTTTTGCATGCTGACGACCTCTAGACGTCCTCACACTCAGAAAAATTACCTCGTCATGTTGCTCGAATATAATGACGCACTACATGCAAGCAGCAAAAATCCGATCTTTTACTGAGCCTAACTTGGTCAGGATTATCCTCACAAGGGCGAAGAGTGCATCGCTATTTGGACAATGCCTCGATCATTTTTATAGTGCAGGTATGCCAGATTGACTTAGTCAACATAGGAAAAATGTATGATGTAATATATTTACATTACTCATTATTAAAATTACAGAAAATTTACGGTTAAAGATGTTTTCAAGTCCTCTCTTTTGTGGTTCGCCGTATACCGAGAAACACGTTGATTAGTACTCAAACTCGCATTATTTTTTACAAGTACATTCTTGACTGCTGCGACTTCTTAAAGTTGTTAACCGTTATATAATAATGATTAAAAAAATTGATCATGCATTACGAAATTACATCACTTACCACAGCGAAAGTCGACAGCAGCGTAATTAAAGCAAGTTTTAGGCCTTTCATATTTTATTTTCTCTTTGGGTCGAATCCAAAAAGTTGAGCCCAATTCATGGGATGGTCTCACGACGCTGTTGAAGAGGTTGCGACGTGTGATTCGTTCGTAAAATTGTCGTTTCGTTTCTGAAAAATGACATTTCAAATGTTAAAACATGGCATATGATACTCATTAGAGATACAGTCACCGTGAAAACTAAATCTTTTGAAAACTATATCTATCTATATTAACCGCAATAAAAAAAAAAAATTTCCCTTAAATTTTTTGTCTATGAGTAACGTACTCAAAAGTTTCTCTTAATTGCGGTAGTTTTTTTAATTATTAGCTATTTTAGGCGCAAACTACAAGCAGACTTTAGAAGGGCGAAAAATGTGCAGCAGTTTATTGCCGCACTTGAACGAAGAAGATTTGCATGAAATCAAGGGACTTAAACGCCCAAAAATACCAATCCTACAACTAAAAATTATTATGATATCTTTTTATATTAAGTTCGATGTTCTAATATGGCTGATGAATACCTCCCACTAACAATTATTTTTTCACTAAACTATAACTAGATCAATCTTATATATACAAAGGCGTTTCAGTTCGTGTGTATACATATAATCTGAGCATGAAGCTTGTTCGCAATGGCGCGGGTTTGAGCAAGCATTTCGCGGTCTTGTTTAGATAAGAAAGTTGTAATGGCTGTTAACTTCTTATTAAGTAATGACGTAGCCAGTAAGCCTCGAGCTACAACCACCCCCACGCGTGGCAATGCATAGAGGTCAAGCATGCTTGACTCCTGTGATTATGGCAGCCATAACTTTTAGACCAAAATGAGAGGTTAAATTTTCAAAACGTCAAACCATGATTTCTTAAGTGAATGGACACAAATTTAAGAAGCATTATGTTGTAATGACAGTTATTATCTTGAATTGTATTTTAAATAATTATTTGCAGGCTCTTTAATTAACCGGGAATCAAATCTGTGTTTACAGTTCGTTGAAAAATTTTGTGCGACTGAAATGCTCATAGTTGAGAACGTCCTGCGATTTTTTACATTGTTTGTTTTCACTAGACTGTGATTCCCAGCGCATTGCTTAAACATGTCGCTGAGGTCGAATAAAGTCAAGGAATAGACCACCGTCTCATTCGGCCTTCAATGTTCCGTAATTGCCGCAAAATTATCGTGGTCGCCACATAAATCTTGAGTAGAGTGCGCTCGCCTCACGCTCAATGCTATCACTCTTTGTGAACTCTCACGCGAAAGTGGGAATAATGCCTTATTTTATAATGCCTTATTTTTAATATTATATACATTTTTATATTTGTATAGAGTGTCGAAATTTTAAGATACCAAGTCTCAGGCTACCTCACAGAAATGATACGTACATTTTAACTTTTAGAGAAGAATTAAATAATTATTGAACTTTAATTTCAATTTAATACAACATAAAAACTTACTCTTACTTAAGTCTATTCAATTAATTAAATTTACAAATTTCTATTTGATGACTTTAGTCAATTTATTGACTTTCCAACCGATTTTTGTCACGGTTGGGCCGGTGTCTCTGCAATAATTTGACGTAAAGTGAACCGCCCGGACGTACAATTTTGCACAGGAAGTGCAAACGACGTCGAATAGTACGTTTACAATTGCCAGAGCTAAATTATAGCTATCATTTGCAGTAATAAACTTATACCTGCAGGGACTCAAGTGCTTAAAATCACGCGGGCGGTGCCACTTATCCTGTATGTTTTAATTGCCATTGCGGCGTAATTGTCCACGCCTTTTAATTGCACATGTGTTATTTCCTGATATTATTATCGACCCTTGCTAGCATGACCTTACGTATACACGACAAAAGCAAATGTATCGTTGATTGTTTAGAGTACAATTCCGGGTAAACATTGAAAAACTTTAATATATTCTCATATAGTTCCCCCATATTGCCAAACTGTAGTCGTGCGCTTCAGAACTTTTGCGTAATTATAATGTCACTTGTGTTGTGCGCCAACGAAACGTTCCGGGTAAATCAAATGGAATATTTCGATCACGCATCATTACTTCCACAAGAAATCATGATCCAATTTAAGAGTTCAAACAATAGATCTGCGGAGGAACGATGCTGGTAATAGCTCTAAATTGCAGTGTAATTATGTGAAGAGAATGTGTTTTGTATTTTTGAAAGTATATATACAGAAGCGTTTCCTCAGACGCACCATAAAGTATAACAATATATAATACCATATTAATATTGCATAATTACCATTAATGAATAACTTGATAGGCTGAATCATCTAATGCATTTGCAAGTTATAGTAAACATTTGTTATAGTATAGTTATAGTAAACTATAGTATATAGTATAGTTATAGTAAACTATATACTGTTTACTGTTATAGTAAACATTTGTCAACTTTCTTCCTGAATTTTCGTTTGATATTTGAAATTATACATGCATTCCTGAGCTACTAAAAAAAGTTGTTCAGAAATTGGCAAGGCATTGGCTATGTTGCCCAGTACACCAAATTTTGCAATGCCTTCTATAAACGTATTCTAAATAATATGCGTTTAAAAATTACTTTTTAAAGACAACACTTCTGAACAATCCAGTGTCTTGGATATTACACATGTACAATGAATTTCTAATTTTATTTTCAAATATTGAAAAGAAAAATTATTTTTCAAAAAATTTTTAAGATATCAAAATTTTGTAAATTTTCAAAACTATTTATTCTGTCAATTGATTCATGCATTGTCTCTGACTTTGCAATTGTGCAAAATTTCAGATCAATTGGACAGGTCAAAATGTGTCGTATATGGATTATAAGATTTGTAGGAGACGAAATTATTTTTTAATAATGAAAAAAATTGTTTTTTAATTTATAAAATTATTTATTCTGTCAATTGAATCATGCATTGTCTCCAACTTTACGCAAGTGTGCCAAATTTCAGATCGATTGGACAGGTAGAAGTGTGTTAAATATCTATTATAAGATTTGTAGCAGACAGACAGACAAACAAACAAGAAGTGAAGTTAAAGAGGAGTCTTGTAAGAAAGTTACTGAGCTTATTACTATAATCTTAAACTGAACACAAACGATTTCTTCTAGTTAACGCGATCAAACGATAGGAGACTTAAATATATTATACCCTAGAATAAATAAAAAATGACTGGGCATATTACTATAGTCTTCAACTGAACACAAGCAATTTCTGATTGTGAACACGATCTAACGATAGGAGACTTAAATATATTATACCTTACAATATAAAAAAGTTACTGAGCTTATTACTATAATCTCAAACTGAACACAAGCGATATCTTCTACTTAACGCGATCAAACGATAGGAGACAAATATATTATACCCTAGAATAAATAAAAAATTACTGGGCATATTACTATAGTCTTCTACTGAACACGAGCAATTTCTGCTTGTCAACACGATCAAACGATGGGAAACTTAAATATATTATACCTTAGAATTTATAAAAGTTACTGAGCTTATTACTATAATCTTAAACTGAACGCTAGCGATATCTTCTAGTTGACGCGATTAAACAATAGGAGACTTAAATATATTATTCTCTACAATAAATTAAAAATTACCGGGCATATTACTATAGTCTTCAACTGAACACAAGCAATTTCTGCTTGTCAACACGATCAAACGATGGGAAACTTAAATATATTATACCTTAGAATTTAAAAAAAGTTACTGAGCTTATTGATATAATCTTAAACTGAACACAAAGGATGTTTTCTAGTTAACGTGATCAAACGATAGGAGATTTAAATATATACCCTAGAATAAACAAAAAATTACTAGGCATATTACTATACTCTTCAACAGAACACAAGCAATTTCTGCTTGTGAACACGATCAAACGTTAGGAGACTTATTCATATTATACTTTAGAATCTACAAAAAAGTTATTGGGCTTATTACTATAATCTTAAACTGAACACAAGCGATGTTTTCTATTTAACGCGATCAAACGATAGGAGACTTAAATATAATATACCCTAGAATAAATAAAAAATTACTGGGCATATTACTATAGTCTTGAACTGAACACAAGCAATTTCTGCTTCTCAACACGATCAAGTGATAGCAGACTTAAATATATTATACCTTAGAATATAAAATAATATGCGTTTAAAAATTACTTTTTAAAGACAACTCTTCTGAACAATCCAGTGTCTTGGATATTACACATGCACAATGAATTTCTAATTTTATTTTCAAATATTGGAAAGAAAATTATTTTTCAACAATTTTTCAAGATATCAAAATTTTATAAATTTTCAAAATTGTTTATTCTGTCAATTGATTCATGCATTGTCTCTGACTTTATGCAATTATGCAAAATTTCAGACTAATTGGATAGGTTAAATTGTGTCATATATGGATTATAAGATTGGTAGCAGACGAAATTATTTTTTAATTTTTTAATAATGAAAAAAAAATTTAATTTATAAAATTATTTATTCTGTAAATTGATTCATGCATTGTCTCCAACTTTACGCGAGTGTGCAAAATTTCAGATCGATTGGACAGGTAGAAGTGTGTTAAATATCGATTATAAAATTTGTAGCAGACAGACAAACAAACAAGAAGTGAAGTTAAAGAGAAGTCTTGTAAAATTGACTCCAAAAACGTAGCACGGTTATGATTTTCGACGAAATTTGCACGTGAGTTATGCATGAGAAAGTCAACTTTTGGAAAGGCAACTTTGATGCGATTGCGATTGCTATCATGCCAGTTTTGTTTGCTGCGCATCCAGTAGAACGTAATGCTTAACAATGATAAAGACAAAAATTTACATTCCCTGATATTGAGCAATTTCATAATTTGCTCAATGACAACAACCAAGCATTAAGCTGAAGTTCGCGCACGAATTAATTGGGTTGTCGATGATTTTATTTGATGATGGTTCAGCCTGATATCAGGCATCACTGAATAATGTTTGTTTCGGTTTATAAAATCTCATATTAAATATTGAATTGCAAAAACTGATTTCAATGTTTGACTGAGTAAATGTGTGCACTCTATGAATAACTTTAATTCGAATAATTTGGATGAAAATAAAAATTTTGTAGTAAAATTAATAAATCAAGTCAAAAATTGCCATGATCGGGTCTGATAATTTCAGCAATTAATTCCGAGAAGGGGGAAAACTTTGTGACAATTTTCTTTCAAACAATTATTCTAGATTATTTCACACGTTTTAATGTGAGTACATTTAAAAAATATATATATAGTTCACAACGATAATTATTAAAAGAGCGTTGAAGAAGGAGAGTAAGACAAAGCTTCCTTCCTCGATGGCTGTAGAGAGCAAACTCTTCTTAGCGAACATGTATTTATATACAAAAAGCAACCTTGTCAAAAGTCACTTGCTTGTGACTTTCATCAAACTTTAATTTCTAATATGGGATATGTTTATTTATTATGCTCTCATATGGTAGTGCTTGTGGACAATCGTTTTCTTACTTTTGGTCTGACTGTAATGCTTTTAAAAATTCGGATTTTCAAGTTTTTTAGCAATCGTTAAAACGACACCCAAACTAAAACTGTCAAAATTGTGCTTTATTTTTCACTTCAATTATGCGCATTTACCCTCATTTAGAAGAGGAAATGATGTCGTAATATCAATATGGCCAGAACTACTCTTGTTCTCTAGTGGTGTGAACGGACGAAATTTTACTTGTGATAATTAACAACGATAATTGAACATCCAGAAAAATGAATGGCTTATGTTATCCAAATAGTGACACATGTTCCGCACGTAGCACTTGATATAGGCTCTTTTGCCACGGACAATCTGGCTCTGAGTGATTTACACAGCGCAAAAAGTGCATTATTATTTGGACTACACTCGTCTCACTCATTTGTCTGAGTGTTAACGCGTGAATTATCAAAGTTGTTCTTCACCGCAGTTGCGTAAAAGACGTGCGTGCTTGCATGGGTGACGTTGGCTGTCTGGTCATGGTCTCCTTACAACCAGTCGGCCTTGGGTCACCGAAGAGGTCAATGAAGTGAAGTAATCTCTGAGGGCAGTGATCCTTGCCAACAACAAGAGCAGTTACGACGAAAAAAGTAATAATTGTTCTTAATTAATTTTGAATATTAATGATTGCTGTAAATTACGTTTGATTTTTTGAATAATTTTGTAGGACAATTTTTGTGAACTAATAATGCCTCAATAACATGTTTCAAGGCTAATCATGGTTTGAATGTTGTTTCTATAAATAAATAAAGCTAGTCTTTCGTGGTTATGCTCATTTTGATGATCAAGCTTGAAAATAACTTTGCTGAAAATGCGTTGTATGTGAACCATTCAGTTGGCTAGTTACAATAAGAATTGGTATAACTTACTTTATTACAGCTAATTAAGACTTTTTTGGAACATTTTTTTTTGTCTCATGAAATGACTATCTGACACTGTCTAAAAATGTCATAACTCTTCATCGAACAAGACTATAGAGAACATTGACCTCGAGAACATCGAACTTGTCAAGCCAAGACTATAGAAAACATTGACCTCGAGAACATCAAACTTGTCAAGCCAAGACTATAGAAAACATTGACCTCGAGAACATCAAACTTGTCAAGCCAAGACTATAGAAAAAATTGACCTCGAGAACATCGAACTTGTCAAGCCAAGGCTACAGAGACCATTGACCTCGAGAACATCGAACTTGTCAAGCCAAGGCTACAGAGAACATTGACCTCGAGAACATCGAACTTGTCAAGCCAAGACTATATAGAGAACATTGACTTCGAGAACATCGAACTTGTCAAGCCAAGACTATAGAGAACATTGACCTCGAGAATATCGAACTTGTCAAGCCAACACCACAGTGAACATTGCCCTCGAAAACATCGAACATGTCAGGAAAAATGATCAGTGGCACACACAAAATATTTTTACGCCCACCATGTCATGACAGGTATTCGGTAATCGAAATGGAAATAAGTAAGCTGCCGATGAGAGTTTCACATCAATTAATAAATTGTTGAATTAATAGTTTATTGTATGCAGGGTGTTACTTTTAAACTTCGTGGCAATCAGTGAAGGTTATTGTGAGCGACTGTGCTTTTATTGCCCCTTAATAAAATCCTCTTAGAAAATACCAAGTTATTGCGACAGGTATATTAATCTAATATAATTACTCAAAAACTTAAATTCTTACAGTGTGTGGTAGTTGTATATTTTTTCAAACTAACATTGTCAGAAAAAGTATGTGAATATTTTATAATCATTAGAAGGTAATATCATAAGGTAGTGCCGATTTCTTATCCATAGTTTAATTAATGTTCGTAACACACCTAGCTTTCTAAAACGATTATGTAACTAAGTCACATTATTTTATCCCCTGCATGTTATTAATCTTAAACTGAAACCAGGCATCACAACATGAATCTAAGTTATATTTGAATATATTTAACCTTTATTCTATTCAATATAGTTATAGTTGAAAATCGGCAAATGATATTCCAATGACGAATTCCCTTCTCGCTTTGAGTTTTTGATGAAAGTATTCAGTCACATGCATTCTCTGATTGATGATATTCGTTATGATTGGAAGATTAGACATTTAGTACATAATACTTTGGTTACTTTCTCTTGGTCTTCAACTAATGTAGTTCTTTGAACTGAAATGTAATTTATCCGAATTAATAGGTGCATTTATATTTATTTATATAAGCTTGCACCATTACTTATACCAGAATTCATTTAAAATTGTTAAATTCTATACGGTGTAATGCATGATATACTATATTTATACAGTATGTGTCGACGCAGATTAACTCATCCCTGCAGAACAGAGCCAATTCAAATGTATACATGGCTTGAACTATTAGGATATTATTTACAGTTATATTTACGGCATACCCTACACGTATCACACCGGCGTATCTGAGGATCGTAGCACACACCACACACACACCCCGTACGAGCGCCACGCGTCATCTGAGGGCAGCAGGTCACGGCAGGCCGCCTTATATAGTGCCAGGCAGCTCAAGCGACAGCCGTGAAACGCGACCTCAAGGCCTGCATGGGAAAGTAATGTAAAACTTGCGCGTCTTGCAGTCGCACGCTGGCTGCTTCTGTGGCACGTTTTTTGACCTGTAAGAAGTTGTGTGATTTGTGTGAAGCGGAGTTTGCATGAGCTGTACGAAGAAGCAGCGTTTGTATGATCTGTATAAAGAAGCAGCTTTTATACGAGCTATATAAAAAAGCAGCGTTGGTATGAGCTGTTTGAAGTTTGCATTAGCTGTATGACGCAGAGTTTGTATGTGCTGTATGAAGCAGCAGTGTTGGTATGAGCTCTATGAAGAAGCAGCGTTTGTATGAACTGTATAAAAAAAGCAGCGTTGGTATGAGCTGTTTGAAGTTTGTATTAGCTGTATGAAGCAGAGTTTGTATGTGCTGTATGAAGCATCGGAGTTGGTATGAGCTGTATAAAAAAACAGCGTTGGTATGAGCTGTATGAAGTTTGTATGAGCTGTACGAAGCAGAGTTTGTATGAGCTGTATGAACCAGCGGCGTTTCTATGAGCTGTTTGATGCAGCGATGTTTGTATGAGCTGTATGAAGCTTGTATGAGCTGTATGAAGCTTGTATGAGCTGTATGAAGCAGAGTTTGTATGAGCTGTATGAAGCAGAGTTTGTATGAGCTGTATGAAGCAGAGTTTCTATGAGCTGTATGAAGCTTGCATGAGCTGTATGAAGCAGAGTTTGTATGAGCTGTATGAAGAAGCAGTTTGTATGAGCTGTATGAAGGAGCAGTTTGTATGAGCTGTATGAAGCAGAGTTTGTATGAGCTGTATGAAGCAGAGTTTGTATGAGCTGTATGAAACAGTGGCATTTGTATGAGCTGTATGAAGCAAAGTTTGTATGAGCTGTATGAAGCTTGCATGAGCTGTATGAAGCAGAGTTTGCATGAGCTGTATGAAGATGCAGCGTTTGTATGAGCTGTATGAAGCTTGCGTGAGCTGTATGAAGAAGCGGTGTTTGTATGAACTGTATGAAGCAGAGTTTGCATTAGCTGTATGAAGAAGCATCTTTTTCATGAGCTTATGAAGTTTGTATGACCTGTATGGAGCAGCGGCGTTCTTATTAGCTGTATGAAGCAGAATTTGTATGAGCTGTATGATGCGGTACTGTATGAGCTGTATGAAGAAGCTTTTGAATGAGATGAGTGAAGCAGAGTTTGTATGATCTGTATGAAGCAGAGTTTGTATGAGATGCAGGAATCAGCGGCGTTTGTATGAGCTGTATGAAGCAACACTGACATACGAGTTCTACCGGGTGTTTCGACTCTATTTTGGGAAACAATGACTTTGGTGCATATATGTGAAATACTGATGAAATAATTTCCAAAAATGTGATACATTTGATCAGTTAGCTTTCAATACATGATATTTTGTCATCGTTGATAAATTTAGATGCTTCGTCATGCACTAGTGAACTAAAAAGAGGCATAATTTTATTAAAGAAGATGCGCCGTTTTTTTGACGTTTTATTATAGTGAAAAACATTCATATACCAGAAACTCTGGTGCAGATGATAGTGATGCAGCTACTGCACCACTAGCAGCAGTTGCAGCAAGCTTGTAAAGCCGTCAGTGACTGACGGAATTACGTTCAAATATAATTGTTATAATTATAACAGTAATAAAAGTGAAAATATTTTCAATTAATATTGAAAATGGTATTGACAACAAAGTCCATGAGTACCTATCACCGTTAGAACGCAATAGTGGCGTGGCAGCTCACTATCGCACTTCATGGCTGCGGATCGATTAGGAATTGCGCAACAATGACAAAGAGATAACGGTGGTTCATCCATAACAAAAAGGAAGTCTTGCACCACTTCTAGTGACAATGAATCCTTTTATCGGCATAATTATTTCATAACATTAATTTTTGCTAGTTCTTGGGAGAATTGCCATAGTTTTTTACGAAGTAAAACATGGATCAAATCTCAAATATGAATAAAATACAGTTTATATTAACTGTCGATTGGCGTTTCTTGCTTTGATGCTTCTTAGGCCTCTGAAACAATATCATTTTTCTTTGTAGTACAAATTAATTATCAGTCATACAACACAACTAATCTCTGAAAATTAATGATCGAGAAACATTCCGTGGTATAACATCGAGTAGAACCTGCATAGCGGGTTCTTCGACCGTATCATCATTAGGTTCACAAGCAATCATCACAGGTTATGTATAGAACCTTTCACTTCTTCCTTGACTTTGACCTCAAGAACTTTCCCATCACTCACTCAAATGAGTGAGACTTTGTCATAATTGCGATGCACCTGCCTGCTTGCGTATGTTTGGTCCGGCAAAAACGGTGCGCCAGGGCTACGTGTGATCGCAGCTCGTACTGTGGTAAAGAAGTGTGTCATATTCTGGACAATATGAACCACTGATTTTTCCAAGTGCAGATTTAGCATAGTAGTTTTGTTTAGCATTATATTGTAGTGTTATATATGACCAGGCCTTGTTGGCATGTAAATGATTCTTAACCACTCGGATACCTTGCTGATTTCGAGCATAATTTTCACACTTAGTTGCGGGTTTCGAATCCCCAAGTAACAGCTCCGATCTTGGTTATTTTAGCCCCTCGTCCACCTCGTGCCTAATTTGCGGTGAGCTCGTCCCGAATAATTATTATTTATTAAACTAAGATCGGCACGTGTTGCTGATTCACTTGATGCCAGACCTACACTCAGAGAAATGTAGGGATTTTGTCAAAATTGTGATGCACGTTTCCCTTGTATGGGTCTCCCTGACACAGTTTGATCCGGTAAAAAAAGCCACGCATCCACTCTGCTTGTGCTGTGAGTAAGAAAGTAACTCACTATTTTTACAATATGATATTTATTTTTTTGGGTGCAGCCTAAAATGGACGCTGATTCACTTCACAGGAAGCTGCGCCCAATGTTGACGGATGCAATACCTTATGTATAATATAATTAAATATAGTATAATATAACATACATACTAAATATCCAATAGGATAGGTCCTATGTGCCGATTTATATACAATTTATGTTAGCGCTGGCTCTCGATAAGATCCTATAACATTTTCCCCTTCCCTACACAAGATATCTTGGAGTACACATGGGTGTACTCCAGAAGCTTAATATATTTTCACAATATTCTTTATCACTAATTAATCGACTATATTATAAATTATATCAACAAATTGTATAAGCGGCCACTGAGAAAGTGAAAGAAAATGCTTCCCATGTCCGCGTTTAAACGTTTAAATCATTGATTGCCGGTTGTTTGAAGACTTGCCAAGATTGGTATAAAAAAATTAATTAATGACTTGTTGAAGGACATTTTATTTCTTCTATGGAGCACAGTGCCCGGTAATGATGAGGGAAGGTTATCAATTTATCAGTAGCATTTATGGCGACGATAATAAGAGATTAGATTGTCAATATCGTGCTGTTTGCTCGGTATTAATTGTGTAAGTTGTTTAAATATTCAGTCTCCGTTTAAAATACTAATTTATTTTACTAATTTTTAAAATACTAATTACAGTTAATTCCTAACATGCAGATGCAGTTCACTAAGCAGCCAAGACCTTGACGCCATTCCTTGTTCACAGAACAGCAACTACGTCATCATTTTGTGACTCATGAGGAAAGTTTTTTTCCTCACTTCTTAATAGTTATAAAACAACATTTTCTCTCAATTATAATATAATTAAGCTCATAAAATGGATTTTAGGGCATATACATCAATTTAAAACTATTTTGAATCGGGGTTAATGTGTCTGTCGAATGTAGTGTAAACATATCCTTTAATTCCTTTTCTGCGGACATAGTGACGTCAATTAGACGTCATATCCTACCAGTCATAGTTGAAGTTTGGCAGTGAGCGTGAGCAATAGTCATATCATGCACAGCTACCGACCGATAGTACAGTTTTTGACGGGAATCACCGCAGTTGGCGTGTTTTACTTCGGGTTACCATACGTTTTGCCTGATACAGGTAAGTATATGCGACTTCATGACCTATTCTTCATGTTTTGACTACTCTTTTGGTTTGGTGTAGTAGGTAAACTCAGGTTTACCATCCGTCCATCATTTATGGACGTCTATCGGCATCAAAGTCAAAGACGGAAGTCTCGATTCAGCCTTTCAGGAATGTTGTGCTTTTGCAGATACATATATGTATATATCTTGCCAATTTGCCATTTTATGATGGATTCAATTGAATATAAATCAGCATTCAGCTATTCATTTCAGTTCTATCACTAAAATTTGATTACGATTTACAAATCAAACTTGAAATATTTCAAGATTATTGAATTCTGACCTATTCTGTCCATGCATGGTGTTGTATGACTATGACATTTACTCGTTTAGCCTATAATCTAAAAACAATGTCTTTCAATCCACATCCAAGCCATGGTCAGGAAGATGTGCCAGGTGCGCGGGAATTTGTTTTGTCATTTTAACAACCTGTGCGGTGCGCCGTACTATGCTGGTAAAAAAATGCGCCGTGCGCCTTACTTTAGAAAGCTAAAATAGTTTTACTATTTTAGTCGACAATATACGCGAGCCAGTCTGTAGAGTATGGCCTTTTAGCTCGAGATATTGGTGTCTTTTGAAAATTTTTATCAGCCACCTCGACCTTACATTGGCGTCTTTTGAGGATCTTCATCAGCCATCTCGACCTTACATCGGCGTCCCGTCGCGGTCGCCGCGATCTGAAAGGTGCGGCGTGAGCACCGGAGGCCCATTTTGGGATGTACTCCAGCATGCCAGGAAAAAAAGTTGCCAGAATGTTTGCTAGAAAAACCAAAGTGCATATCTGACCATTGTCTGATGATCGATACTGAGGCACGTGCTTTACGACTGATTCGGCCAATGCCC